>NC_057813.1:14798559-14805487 GCF_018294505.1 Triticum aestivum
ATTCTGCTAATATTAGCAGAATAACTATTCTGCACACCACTTCAGCACTGCACGCTCAACAGAAGCGCACTGCATCATTTTGACAACGAGCACTGCAATAGAGACTAGTGAACTTCTCGTCGGAAAAAATTGTACGCGTTGTTTTTTCGGTACTGTTTTCACTCTAGTTTTTTAACCGTTTATCATAATGACGCGTGTAGTATACCGTTGAAAAGCTATGGATTAGATGCAACTTCGACATGTTGAACACTTTTCGAGAATCCACACGGTTTAAGAGCAGTTTTGAAAATGGTGCGGCGGATGACGAGTGTCAGCGAGCGTTTTTTCGCGTTTTTTTTCTAAACCGCTTGTCAGAATGAAGCAAATGATATGCCGTTGGATAGATATCATCGAGGCGCATCTTTTTCATATATAAATCTTTCTCTAATACGTTACGGTTTAAGAGCAGTTTAAAATTACTAAATCACGGAATTCTGTTTTTCAAGTTTTTTAAAATTTTCGGTACTGTTTTCGCTCTAGTTTTTGAACCGTTTGTCGAAACGAGGCGTGTGATACACTGTTGTAAAGCTATGAATGAGGCGCAACTTTCATATGTTGCAATGTTTTTGAGATTCCTTACGGTTTTTAGTTTATATTGAAAATCGTGCGGCTGACTACGAGAGGCAGCGATCGTTTTTCACGAAATTTTTACAAACCGCTGGTCGAAATGATTCAAAAGATACGCCGTTGGAAAGATATCGACGAGGCGCAACTTTTTCATGTAGAACACTCTCTCTAATTCTTTACGATTTAAGAGGAATTTCGAATTTACCAAAATACGGACACTCTGTTTTTCGCGACACCTAAATCGACGTGCATACTTCATCCAACTAAAAACCGCACTGCATTGAACGAAAAACCGTACTTCATCAGACCGGCAAGTGCACTGCATGGTTCCTTTTTTGTGGAACGTATTTTTTCCCAAACAAGGTGAAGTGCACTTCATGCCGAGTGTGGGTGAGCCGCAATACTATGAAAAGTGAACCTCAAGACTACCGTAAACGGGCTGCAACACTACCGAAAATGAACCGCTTGAGTTTTTTACAAAATCAATTTTTTTACGTGCGTAGACAGAGCGAGTGGACCGCAGGGACTGAACGAGTGAACTACATATAATGAAAAGCGAGCTTCTTTGAGATATATATTTTTCCTTTTTACCAAGCAAACCACGGAGGAGTATTATAACAAACTGCATGAGACAACAAAGTGAGCTTCGAAGCCACATCTAAAGTGCTGCACCATTGTCATCGGTGAGCAGAAACAAAATAATTTGACGAGAACTGCACCATTTTTTTCCTAGTGCACTGCATGACTAAGTATAAAGCTAACAACGATTTTGCAAGTACTGCACCACTTTTTAAGAGTGCACTGCATAGCTAAGTATGAAACTAACGACCGGATAGGGTCATGCAATTTCTTCTGAAAATGGAAAAACAATAAATTTCACACAATAGCCACCAGCAACCCACGCGCCGTGTGTTGCATACACACACGCGCCGTGTGCTGCATACACACACGCGCTATACTACATGGACGTGCCAACGGACATAGAAAATTGGCACTGGAGCACCGCCAATAGTTTACTGCAGTGCACAATGCACAACCACTTCATAAATGCAAACGCAAATAAACTATACCAGCATATACACCCATTTTACATTAAAAAAATACACCCATTGTTTGTACTACACATACACACTTCACTGCAAAACTGAACAGCCCTTGCATCCGCACTGCAGCGTCACATGCCTTAAAGCGAACTCCCACGCGTCGGGAACTGCACGCCGTCATGCCCTCGTATGCCTGCGAACTCGATGACCACAAGTAACCTGCAACGAGATTTTATCTGCACTGCTCGCCGTCAATGGGAGGACAAGACATAGAGGAGCAGAGGGACGTAGCCTCCACACCCAAATGTGCCGCTTCGTGATGCCTTGATCTGCACTGGATGTGTAGCCACAGTGCACTGCACCACCGCTCACGGGCTGCTCCAGCGATGGAGAATGGGAGGTGGAAGAGGGGCGCATAGGTCCAACTCACCGGCGGCAATACGTCGGCTGGACGCCTGGGACACCCTAATCCTCACCCAACTACCTGGATAGGTCGGGGCGACGCTGGCAAGCAGAAGATCGGTCGGGGAGCAGACGCTCAAGGCCGATGGTTGCGGTGCCGTGGCCGACGACGAGTGAGGGCACCGCTGGTTGACGAAGTGATGATGCCGGTCGTGGTTTGGACAGGAGCGCGGCAACACCTCACCACCGCTGTCGTGTCCCTGATCTTGCGCTGAGGTGTGCCCCCTCAATCTTTCCCTGGGTAAGAGGAGGGCAGCTGCCCGCTGAATCCGACAGCGCAGGGGTCAGATCCGGTGGCTGGTTGCCACGGGCTAGAAGCTGCGTGAGGGGGCGGTACAGCGGGCGGTTGGAGAACAGGGGGTCGTCGGGGGAAGGAGGTTCGGGGATTTGGGGATCGAGAGTAGAAGAAGGAGGTTCGGGGACTCGTGGACCAGGCTGGCGATCATACAGGGAACGGGCGGCTGGAAGCCAGGTCAACGGCAATGCAGGGCAGGGACGGCGCCAGCCCAGACCGGCGGCAGGGTGGGTCGATGGCCGGCCGGCAGGTGCGGTGCCGGTGAGGGAATAAGTCGGACGAGGGTGGGCGGCGCCCATCAGACGGTTGATCAGGAGGAGGGGAGGTACGGCGCCGCCGGAGGAAGAAGGTGGATCGTGGGTGGGGAGGGGAGGCGCGCCGGCTGGGAGTGGGAGGAGGCAGTGGGGCGGTTGGGGGAATCATGCGAGAGAGGTGGGGGTTGACCGGTAGAAGTTCGGGTCGTGGTCGCTTTGCTGGCTTCGGCGGTGCATAGGTGTTAGTAGAATAACAGGAAGTGGTGTGCAGAATAAGGTCTTAAGGGGTGTTATCATAATAGACCCACCCTATATATATATATATATGTTGCTGTTATAAGAATGAACATGATGCCCTCATGTCCGTATTTTATTTTATCGACACCTCTATCTCTAAACATGTGGACATATTTTTCGATTTGGCTTCCGCTTGAGGACAAGTGAGGTCTAAGTTTGGGGGAGTTGATACATCCATTTTGCATCATGCTTTTATATCGATATTTGTTGCATTATGGGCTGTTGTTACACGTTATATCACAATACTTATGCCTATTCTCTCTTATTTTACAAGGTTTACATAAAGAGGGAAAATGCCAGCAGCTGGAATTCTGGGCTGGAAAAGTAGCAAATAATAGAGACCTATTCTGCACAACTCCAAAAGTCCTGAAACTCCACGAAAGTTATTTTTGGAATTAATAAAAAATACCGAGAGAAGAAAATACCAGAGGAGGGCCACCCTCTGTCCACGAGGGTGGGGGGCGTGCCCTACCCCCCCTGGGTGCGCCCCTGCCTCGTGGGCCCCTTGGTAGCCCTCCGGTGGCCATCTTCTGCTATATGAAGTCTTTTACCATGGAAAAAAATCACAAGCAAGCTTTCGGGACGAGAAACCGCCGCCACGAGGCGGAAACTTGGCAGAACCAATCTAGGGCTCCGGCGGAGCTGTTCTGCCGAGGAAACATCCCTCTGGGAGGGGGAAATCATCACCATCGATCCTCTCAGCATGAGAGGGTCAATCTCCATCAATATATTCACCAGCACCATCTCCTCTCAAACCCTAGTTCATCTCTTGTATCCAATATTTGTCTCAAAGCCTCAGATTGGTACCTGAGGGTTGCTAGTAGTGTTGATTACTCCTTGTAGTTGATGCTAGTTGGTTTATTCGATGGAAGATTATATGTTCAGATCCTTAATGCATATTAATAACCCTCTGATTATGAACATGAATATGATTTGTGAGTAGTTAGGTTTGTTCCTGAGGACATGGGAGAAGTCTTGCTATAAGTAGTCATGTGAATTTGGTATTCGTTTGATATTTTGATGAGATGTATGTTGTCTCTCCTCTATTGGTGTTATGTGAATGTCGACTACATGACAATTCACCATTGTTTGGGCCTAGAGAAAGGCATTGGGAAGTAATAAGTAGATGATGGGTTGCTAGAGTGACAGAAGCTTAAACCCTAGTTTATGAGTTGCTTCGTAAGGGGCTGATTTGGATCCATATGTTTCATGCTATGGTTAGGTTTACCTTAATACTTCTTTTGTAGTTGTGGATGATTGAAATAGGGGTTAATCATAAGTGGGATGCTTGTCCAAGAAAGGGCAGTACCCAAGCACCGGTCCACCCACACACCAAATTATCAAAGTAACAAATGTGGATCATATGAGCGTGATGAAAACTAGCTTGACGATAATTCCCTTGTGTCCTCGGGAGCGCTTTTCTCCATATAAGAATTTGTCCAGGCTTGTCCTTTGCTACAAAAAGGATTGGGCCATCTTGCTGCACCTTATTACTTTCATTACTTACTACCCGTTACAAATCACCTTATCACAAAACTATCTGTTACCGATAATTTCAGTGCTTGCAGAGAATACCTTGCTGAAAACTGCTTGTCATTTCCTTTTGCTCCTCGTTGGGTTCGACACTCTTACTTATCGGAAGGACTATGATAGATACCCTACACTTGTGGGTCATCATCCCTACTTGAACATGGTGCTTTATGTCACATATTATGATCCAATGATGTGTTGCCATCCTATGATGTTTTGAGTAGATATCCTTTCACTACAAAAAAATACACTTCCGTGATGATACACGTTTGTAACAGTAGGTCGCGTTTTTTGTCATGCATGTACATGCATGACAATTTTATGACAGAATCAATATAGTCATACATGTGCTGTCGTAGAAGTGTTCCATGACATTACCAAAATTATCATCACGGAAGTGTCCACTTCCATGACGATAAATCGTGCGTCACAGAAGTGCTTTCGTCAAGGGTGACCGACACGTGGCATCCATCGTAATGGAATGTCGTTAAGCTATCGGGTCCGGTTTTGGATCCGATAACCCATTAACAGCCCCAACCAATGGGGATTTTCCATGTGTAAAATCATCATTGGCTGGAGGAAACACGTGTCGGCTCACCGTTGGGACAGATGTCATCCACTCATTGGACCGAAGGCGCCTATGATACATCGACACATGGCACGGCCCAACAAAGGCCCATTCTTGTGAAAAGGCTGGCCCATTTGACTTGGTCAAAAGGTGGTGGGCCGGCCCGCGGAAAGCATGTTAACGGCTTGTTCGCATATAGCCCATTTACAGCCCGCTAACCAGGGCCCGTTACGACCTCTCCGAATTAGGCCCAGTAGCGTCATCTGGGCCGTCCAATATGATTCCAGCCCGTTTTAACTTCCGGCCCATGTGTGGCCCATGACTTCTTTCGGCCCATATGAGGCCCTTTGTAATTCTTGGCCCATTAACGACCCGTTGTGAAACGAGCTCGTAATGAACAGTGTATCACTTTATACCCATTAACGGCCCGTTATTCCATTGGGCCGTTTCCAGCCCAAGTTATCTTTCGGCCTTCTCAGGGCCCATTGGTTCTTGGGCTCATTTGCAGCATTCGGTTACATATGACCCGTTACTGCCATTTTCTGCTTGTGGGCCAAATTCAGCCCGTCGTTGCAGTTGGCCCGTTTGTGGACCGTTAATATGTTGGGCCGTTTTCATGTAAAAAAACAAATTTGGCTGTTTTCATAGAGTTATCAAATACGGCCTATTAATGACTCGTTATGGTCCACGAACAGTACGGCCCATGATTGGCGAAATGACGATACGCCCCGTAGAAGGCCCATGGATCCTACGGCCTGTATGAGGCCCATGGATCGTATGACCCGTAGAAGGTTATGGATCGCACGGCCCGTAGAAGGCCCATGGACCCTACGGCCTGTAGAAGGCCCAGGGACCCTACGGCCCATAGAAAGCCCATGAATCCTAAGGCCCATAGAAGGCCCATGAATCCTAAGGCCCGTATAGAAGGCCAATGGATCCTACGGCCCGTATAGAAGGCCAATGGATCCTATGGCCGGAAGAAGGCCCATGGAACATACGGCCTGCAGGAGGCCCATGGTTACAACAGTTCGTGTGTTGCCATGATTATTTTGGCCTAGTTACCAAAAATAGGCTATTGTGGCCACTAGAAAAACAGAAAAAAAGAACTGCAGTGACTACAAGCAAACAACTAAACAAGACAATAAGGAAATAAATAAGCAAGCAATTAACACTAGCCTATTACCACTATTACACATATTACATCCACTGGGCATCAAAGTTCGCCACCAGTGCAAATATAGGGAACAAAGCAGCATATTACATACACTGACCGTCAAAATTGGCCACCAGTGCAAATAAACGCGGCAGAAAAACAAGAGGATAACTGAAACAACTTCAGAAGAGCTCAAGAAACGTTATCCTGGGTATCCACCTGTCAGGACCCCGACTCAATGCCACATCGATCTAGCATGTAACACCTCATATCACTTTGCGGCCTCACGCACGGTATTCCCACGGGTGTCGCCTTACCTTTGCCCGGGACCGTTTGCGCCTTTTGGCACACGTATATGACAGTGTCGCTAGCATCCATATGATAAGGAGCCCGGGCTAACATGGCTAGTCGTAAACCCAAAGCGGCACAGACTTACAGGGACAGGCATCCATGACCCAGCATCGAACGTGTCGGTCATCAGCGAGTGAATCCAGGCTGTAGCACTGGGCTAGCAGGACTCCGGTGAACCGGGCTGTAGCGGGCTAACAGGACTCCGGTATTCACCGCGTGACATTTCCCCGAAGGGACAGACACAGGAACGAAGAAGGACACATGCCGGCCAGCCTAAGTGTTCCGGAGCAGTAGCAAGCTACCATGGCTCGGTGGAAACACTAGGAGACATTTCCCCGTAAGAGAGGCTACTAAAGATAAACAACTAGA
>NC_057813.1:14808886-14809705 GCF_018294505.1 Triticum aestivum
TGGGGAGGTAGAGGGAGGACCCGCGGAGCTTCCTGGGGCGTCGGTGAGGCTAGGGGTGGCCGGTGGCCATGGGTACGGCGACGATGGCGGCGAGCTCCGCTCGGTGGTGTGCGCGAGAGGGAAACAGAGGAGGGAATGGGGTCCAGGGGGAGAGAGGGGAGGTGCAGGGGGCGAGGGCGTCTCCGTGGCGTCGCGAGGGAGTTGGGGAGGCTGCCACGGCGAAGCAGGAGGTGGCCGGCGCTCTTCGGGCGCGCGCCACGCCTCGCCTCTGCCTACTGGCAGAGGAAGAAGAGGACAAGGGGGAAGGAGGTGGGCTGGGCCTAGCTGGGCCGGTCCTGTTGGGCTGCACGGGTGAGACCAGGTAAGTTTCTGTTCTCTGTCTTTTATTTCTGTTTTCCATTTGTTCTGTTTTGTTTTGGTTTAGTAAAATGCTAAACCATTTTATAAAATCCTGAAAATAATTATGTGGCTAGAACTAAAATATACCAAACCACATAAAATGTTCCAGAATTATTGGACATATATTAATTATATATAAAATATAAATCCAATGCAATTAGTTATTGAATTAATTCAAATGGCCAAAACAAATATTTCTGTGACTCCAAAAATATTGGTTTGAATTTTACCTCTTACCAATATTTCTATAGAATAACAGGAACATTTTCTTGGATTCATTTGAGAAGAATTAAATGTTGGTTATTTTTAGAGGTTTTCTGAGGCTTTTGAAAATTCCTCAATTCAAATTTCATTTGAATTTAAACATGATGCTCACATGAGGTCTAGCCTAGTGCATTGCCAGAAGCTAGGGATGTGACA
>NC_057813.1:14809715-14836109 GCF_018294505.1 Triticum aestivum
AAGAGGACAAGGAGGGAGGTGGGCTGGGCCGGCTGGGGGGGGGGGGCTGGGCCAGGTAGGCTGCGGTAAGTGGCCCAGGTAAGCTCTGTTCTTTTTATTTTATTTCAGTTTTCTATTTTGCAGGTTTGTTTTGAATTTGGTTTTGAAACCAATTCAATTTATTTTGCTTTTGACAATATTTTTAGGAGCTAAAAGAATTAAAACAATGCTCCACAAAATTATTTCAGAATTATTGGACCTATATTTATTTAATAGTAGATATAAATCCAATTCAAATAATTATTGATTTAATTCAAATGCCCAAATTAAATGTTTCTGAGACACCAAAAATATTGGTTTGGATTTTACCTCTTGCCAATATTTCCAGAGGATATCAGGAACATTTTCTTGGACACATTTGAGAAGATTTAATTGTTGGTTATTTTTAGAGGTTTCTGAGGCTTTGAAAATTCCTCAATTCAAATGAAAATTTCATTTGAATTTAAACATGATGCAGCAAGAGGTCTAGCCTAGTGCATTACCAGAAGCTAGGGATGTGACAACTCACCCCCACTAAACAAGAATCTCGTCTCGAGATTCAAGCGTAGGGTAGGATGAAGGGGAAGCGGAAACTAGTACAATCTTCACGATCCAGGTTGCACTTCAAATGAACGTTGATTTGAACACCATCTTTGCCTTGTCGTCTTGCTCTGAGAAATCCTGCCAACATGGCCTGGAGGGAAGGAGACTCTAGAAGGGTCGATCTTCTCGAAGGTCGAACAACTCAGGATTAACTCACGGAATGAGACATAGAACCATCTCTCGAGTTGAGACACGAGATACACATCCATAGGAATGGAGTGAAGCAGATGACGTAGGTTCACTAGGTAGACCACAATTTCACGCTTAAGAAGGTGGTAAACGATTGTCAACGTAGCGAGGAGTTGAGTTGCCATGATACCATAACGATACACCTTAGGGAAGGTGACTCGTAGAGATATCCCCTTAAGTGGCAAAAAGAATTACTTTTGATTCAAAGATCATTGAAACTCTTTAAACCAGCCTAAGGCAATTCTCGAGCGATCGTTTGGAGGGGGTCAGTAGAATGGCATACTCGGACTTGGATGATGTGGATTACCTTGTTGAAGACAACGAAATGGATGAATTTACTTATCACCGGAAATGGAAGGGACATTGGTGGTGCAAGCTGGGAACAAAATGCAAATGCTGGGAACGATTCTGGTAACTGGGGAAGAACCCAACAATAGAAAGTGAATTCACTGTTGGAGTGGTTATAGCATAACCGAGGAAATCTGGGGCAATCCCAGCTAGTGCCGATGATAACACGTAGCGCTTGTGCGTGCTCTCAAGAACTTGAGCATTTCCATATTCATCAAGGTTTTACCAACATCCGTGTCAAGGGTCCGGTAACACAACTTACTACCATGATGAATGGTGATGGAGGATGCAGATGCAAAGGAAGATAACACCTTCTCAGATTACACCTTAGCGAAGCCAAGGAACAAAATCTGGATGATCGACCGAGAGACATTTAGCACTCCGCTTCTAATGTTCTCCTTGATGTGCTAGTGTATCCCATTCATAGATACGGTTTGATAACTAGAACATCAAGTAAAGGTCGGACTTCGGGAACACAACAAATCATAAGGCACAACTAGAGAGTAAATCCTACGAAGTCCTTATGGGAAGGTGGCCAACTTCATCAATCAAGATATTATAATAACAGGTCTTCCGGCTGGGTGTGTTGGCCATGACATCCACTTTATCGGTTATCGCGAGACCAATATTATAGTTCTTGGGAAATGTTCCAAACCATCATATCTGCCTGAGATTCAGATCTGGTTGGTGTCAGGATATTCCAGACTCATCGAGTCTAGGAAGAAAAACGAAAGTTTGCAACACAAATCGACGAGATGACGTTGCGAGATTCTCGGAGGATGAACTACGATAGCAAGCTCCAAAACATGAGCTGGTTCTGCTACAAACATGTGAACACGTTGTCCAAGACAAGCATGACCACAAAGTAGTCTTATAATAAAACACTACCGAGTTCAGGTTGGGGGAACCATCAACGAGGGTATCGAAGTTCTTTCATAAGTCCGGATTAGCTCTTATGAAGGAACTCCTTCTCCTTGAACAAATCAATCAGTGGCTTGGTGTGCTAGGGATACATATAGATTGAAGGTTGCAAGTCTTCAAACCACAGCATTCTTCGCACGTGTGCATGACTGATTTGGAATGATTCCAAAGAAAGCAACATTGACTTTCTCGAATCCACGGCGGCAACTTGCATCAGATGCACATGAATTAAAGGAAGTCACTACCTTCATCCAAACATATGCTTCATGAGCTAGCATGAACAAATGCTTTCAAAAGTTTCCAACACTAGCTTAATGTTTAGCAAAATTATGGAGAAGACAAGGATGTTGTCAATGGGCACAACAACAATTCATCTGGGTTTCCTTTTAAAAGGAATTCCATAGTTAAGTGAACAAGTGATAGCATTGGTCAGACCTAAAAGATATAATGGTGTATGCTCGAGGGATCAACCACGAAATAAGACAACATTACGAGCATCGTTGGTACTGATTTGATTTGACGATAGCCCACACTCAAATCAAAGGATTGATAAGACAATAGGTCCAGCAACTGATCACAAGGACCAATCGATGAAGATATCATCTTTCTTCAACACACACTACACAAGAATATCCCTTTGGATGAACTAAATCGGGCAAGCTTCTATCTTCCAACTCTCCAAGTTGATGCATAGCTTAACCAACTAGCTCAGGGGTATCCAACACGGATTCTTGGAGAAAGGGTGGTTTACAGGATAAACCAACTTGATCACGAGCTTAACATAACAGTCAGGCGACAACCTGGTGATACTTTCGAGAAGATATTCGGAAAATCACGAACCACCGATATGTTACTAAGCTCGAGAACAATCTTGCTTTTCAGAGCAAGATGATATGATCAAATGAGTGAGGACTTGACAAAATCTTAACTCATCAATCAAAGAGTGCACCAGGAAATAAAGACTAGGTAGCACGATCAATCTTAGAATGGTGATTCAATAACCAACATACTAAGAATAAGATTATTGTCCATTAACTACCAAGCAATGGGGTTGCTAGGAGTATTGAGTTCACACATCATGATTCACTTGTCGGCACTCCGGCTGCAACAACATGGAACCGAGGAATGAACAATGATGGCAAGAAGTATCACTGTACCAAGAGTTCATAGGATGGTGTGCAATTCCTATAACAATCCCGATATAAAGATGGTAATACTTCAGGGTAGAACAGGATCAAAGGCTGGATTAGCAATTTGATCTGCGGGGCACAACTTCTTTGACCCAATCCTGGATATGGAAGAGGTACTGGAGTTTGTTTCTCCTAGTCATTCTGCGATAGAATGGCTTGACGGACCACAAGAGTATTAGGCATCGATAAACGAACGCACGCATACTCTTGACTATCAATTGATAGACGAGGGTCAGAATGCAACTAAAGAGATCAACTCAAAGGATCATATAATTTTCTGAGTTGTGGACGCATAGATTAGTATGTCGAACCAAGTTCAACATGTTTCTTCCGGATAACCCATGCAGAAAGGTAGAACTGGCAGAGTCACGATTTATGAATGGAGAACTCCTCAAGAGTACTCTAATTGTGATCTTTTGATCCAATAAACATCTTCCATAAGCGGTTCATAGTATTTGGAAGAAGGAAATACCACGGACCTCGAGGACTATCGCAAAGTTACTAATATCCTGAAGGAACTAGCAAACACTATCAACATGAAGTAAGTAGAGTGAATCTCGGGTTCAAAGCTCAAGGAGTAGAATACCTACTACTAAGTAGCATCACAGGATGCTTTCGAGAATGATGGCCAGAATCATCACACTGGGAACACAAATCATGGCTAAATTACTAGATGATCCCCTAAGACACCTAGGGTCATAATAATATCTCCAACATATATGTCAAGGTAACGGAGTACCTCAACTTACTGATTAGTGTGGTTAATCTGGCCCATGGGAACATTGAAACGGGAAGAAAGGATTTGCAAATGCATCAGACTACTTAGAAACCTGGGATGACTCGGACAGCATAACGGCTGTAAATGCTCAGAAAAGATTTGAGACATTCACAAAAATGGTGGCATAACCACTCAGAAGCACAATATCAAGGTTTCGAGATCAACAATTAACATACAGAGGTAGAAACTGAACTGAGGCTTAAATCCAACAAACTTATAAGTCTACTGATTAGTAACACATGATCCTAATAGAAAGAAGAGATAGCCTAGTTCTTAATCCCCGTAGAAGAGAAGATGACTCAGATCAGAAGGGCATAAGGTATAAGGAATAAAAAGAGCCTTACGTTCCATCCCACAATCAATTCCCTTATATAACTAAAGAATTTCTAGACTCAACTTCGACCAGTTTGGCTTGGTAATCCTACAGGCAGTCAAGCTCTGATACCAACGCTGTCAGGACCCCGACTCAATGCCACATCGATCTAGCATGTAACACCTCATATCACTTTGCGGCCTCACGCACGGTATTCCCACGGGTGTCGCCTTACCTTTGCCCGGGACCGTTTGCGCCTTTTGGCACACGTATATGACAGTGTCGCTAGCATCCATATGATAAGGAGCCCGGGCTGACATGGCTAGTCGTAAACCCAAAGTGGCACAGACTTACAGGGACAGGCATCCATGACCCAGCATCGAACGTGTCGGTCATCAGTGAGTGAAACCAGGCTGTAGCACTGGGCTAGCAGGACTCCGGTGAACCGGGCTGTAGCGGCCTAACAGGACTCTGGTATTCATCGCGTGACATTTCCCCGAAGGGACAGACACAGGAACGAAGAAGGACACATGCCGGCCAGCCTAAGTGTTCCGGAGCAGTAGCAAGCTACCATGGCTCGGTGGAAACACTAGGAGACATTTCTCGGTAAGAGAGGCTACTAAAGATAAACAACTAGATGGTCAGATCCCACACATACCAAGCATTTCAATAACATACACACAATATGCTCGATATGTGCAATACAACATGGCATCACAAAATGACTCTACGACTCAAGTAGTTTATTCAATAGGCTCCGAGGAGCGAGATATTACAAACATGGGTCTCATGACCCAACACTCAGAGCATACAAGTCAAAACACAAGCGGAAGCTATCATGTTTTTGTACAGACAACTATAAATGAAAAAGGCTGAGAAGCCTGACTATCTATCAGATCCTGCCGAGGGCACAAGATCGTAGCTGAGGTATCAAGCTAAACGTCGAAGTCCACGTGAAACTACTAGCGAGACCGAAGTCTCTCTGCAAAAACATAAAATAGGCAAACATGAGTACAAATGTACCCAGCAAGACTTACATCAGAACTATCTACATATGCATCATTATCAACAAAAGGGATGGTGGGGTTTAACTGCAGCAAGCCAGCTTTGACTCGGTGGCTATCCTGAACTACGACTGCAAGTAACTCTTTTGAGGTGGCGCACACGAGTCCACATATTCACCATATCAATACACCACCATGGATCCGCTCCCGTCTCCCTACGAGAACGCCATCCATAGCACTCACGCTTATCTTGCGTATTTTCGAGTATCCACTTTCACTTGTCTATGACCTGATATAAGCAACCCAGAAGTCCTTTTTCGTGGACACGGCTATTCGAATAGATGATGATAACCCTGCAGGGGTGTACTTCTTCATACATGTTTCCACCACTTAGCGTCTGCACACGACATGTGCTCGGCAGACTTCAAGCGAAAGCCGACGTGGGTGTAGACCACGACCTACCTAAACACTCAAGTCTCTAGTCCAGGTTTATCGCCTATTCGGGTTCCATCCATGAGGAGATCCGGCCGGAGTTTCGCTCACAGCCCCAAACGATGTGAACAGGGTTCCCGAGATACCAAACGGGCATCCGATACACCGTGCCACGTACCTACCGCATCACAGCCCACCCCTACGGTCAGCGCTGTCCACGGCCTCCAGTAAGCTACAAACACCAGAAACTACTTGCAACTCCTGGACAGAGGACTAGGGTGAATAAGAAGTCGAGCGGGGTCATATTTCAGGGCCCAATGTATGGTAGTAGCTGAATCATGGATCACAAACACAGAACTCAGTTCCTGAGGACAGCTGCAATGAGACAACCCACCATGTACTCCTACATGGCCTCTCACCGCTACCTTTACCAAATCGTGTTCACACACTTAGCTCACACACAGTAGGACATGTTCACACACCTCTGATTCATCCCCGATGAATCAGACCTGACTCAACTCTAAGCAGTAGCAGGCATGACAAACAAGCATGAATGAGTAGGCACATCAAGGCTCAAACAACTCCTACTCATGCTAGTGGGTTTCATCTAATTACTGTGGAATGACAGGTCATGCAGAGGATAAAGGGGTTCAGCTACCGCAGCAAGTAACAAATATGTCGTTGTTGTCCTAATGCAGTAAAAGAGAGCAGGAGCGAGAGAGTAGGATTGTATCGGAATGGACAAGGGGGTTTTGCTTGCCTGGCACTTTTGAAGATAACATTGAGTCTTCATCAGTGTCAACGATCACATCATCGGTATCACGTCTATCGAGAGGGGACAAATACCGGCAACACAGAAGGGAACACAATCAATGCAATGCACAATATGATGCATGATCATGACATGGCAAAATGAATGTGTTTTGAGCCAATGCAACTAGCAACAGATTAAATGAAGTTGGTTTGAATACAAGATTCAAATTCAAACTCCATATGTGATTATTTAAATGCCCTTTATTGGATTTGTGCTAAACAGCAGCTATAAGTTGTTCTAACATGCATGAAAATGGTACAGATGGATTCCTTGAATTTTTCTGATAATTTTTCATATATAAATTATTTAATTTGGAGTTACGGTTGAATTTCTATGATTTTTAGAAGTTTTTACAATTTTCTGGAATTTTCTGATTATTTAGAATTAAAATAATTCCAGAAAATGAATTATGGCGTCAGCATGTCATCACCTTGACGTCAGCAGGTCAACAGGGCGCCTCCAGGTCAAACCTGACCATTGGGGTCCACTGGTCAGTGACCCAGGGCTGTTTAGTGTCAATGGCAGGTGGGGCCGGGTCAAAGGCCACGTCAGCATGGTCAAAGCTGACGTGTGGGGCCACTGTGATTAATCTAAACTAACAGAAGTTTAAGCCGTGGTTAATTAAGGGCGTGGGGCCCAGCTGTCAGTGTCACAAAGCGGTGATTAGTGGCTAATTAAGCCAGCCACGTCACTGGCCACCGGAGTTCGGCCGGCGGCGACCCGGAACGCGGCGGAAGTTCACCGGGGTTGCGCTACGGGCGACGGCTGGACGCGCGAAGGGCACCAGAAGGTAGCCCGTGCCCGTGCGCACCTAGGGGGGCCAACGGGAGGTGCGGGGGTGGACGGAGTCCGCCGGAGTGGAGCCCGAGGCGGCGGCCGGAGCTCGGGTGGGTGCGGGGTTAGTGCTGCGGCTTGCAAACAAGCTAGCTGCCACGCTAGCGTTGCTCCACGGGTCGTTGCGAGTGCAACGGACGCACGCGCGGGGCCATTTGGTCACCGGGGCTTCGCCGGCGACGAGTCCGTGTGGCGGAGCGTCTCGGCTCCGGTAGAGGGGGCGGCTAGAGCTCGAAATCGAACTTGGGGTTAGGGGGAAACGGAGCAGGGACTCACGGGGATCGTGCAGGGAGGGTCAGCGAGCTCGGGGGCGCGCCGGAGTGGCCGAATTCGACGGAGAACGGCGCCGGGGCCGAAGCTCGGAGATGATGACGATGGCGGCTGCTCGGGGCCCTTCCGGTCACGTGGCTCGGTGAGGGGGTTGGCGACGAGGTGCAGGAGCTCGGGAGCACGTCGGAGAGGGGAGGGGGTGGCCGTGGTCATGGGTACGGCGACGATGGCGGCGAGCTCCGCTCGGTGGTGTGCGCGAGAGGGAAACAGAAGAGGGAATGGGGTCCAGGGGGAGAGAGGGGAGGTGCAGGGGGCGAGGGCGGCTCCGTGGCGTCGCGAGGGAGTCGGGGAGGCTGCCACGGCGAAGCAGGAGGTGGCCGGCGCTCTTCGGGCGCGCGCCACGCCTCGCCTCTGCCTACTGGCAGAGGAAGAAGAGGACAAGGAGGGAGGTGGGCTGGGCCGGCTGGGGGGGGGGCTGGGCCAGGTAGGCTGCGGTAAGTGGCCCAGGTAAGCTCTGTTCTTTTTATTTTATTTCAGTTTTCTATTTTGCAGGTTTGTTTTGAATTTGGTTTTGAAACCAATTCAATTTATTTTGCTTCTGACAATATTTTTAGGAGCTAAAAGAATTAAAACAATGCTCCACAAAATATTTCAGAATTATTGGACCTATATTTATTTAATAGTAGATATAAATCCAATTCAAATAATTATTGATTTAATTCAAATGCCCAAATTAAATGTTTCTGAGACACCAAAAATATTGGTTTGGATTTTACCTCTTGCCAATATTTCCAGAGGATATCAGGAACATTTTCTTGGACACATTTGAGAAGATTTAATTGTTGGTTATTTTTAGAGGTTTCTGAGGCTTTGAAAATTCCTCAATTCAAATGAAAATTTCATTTGAATTTAAACATGATGCAGCAAGAGGTCTAGCCTAGTGCATTACCAGAAGCTAGGGATGTGACACCACCATGCTGGCAATAAGCTTAGCAAGCTTATTAGCTTTGTCCTGTTTAGCGCTAAAATCCTCCAACGCTTGCTGTTGCACCAGAAAGTATGCATCTGAATGCTCCAGGGACTTCTGCAGTCCTTCCGCTTCTTGTCGCAGCACAGCTGATCGATGTCTTTCAGCTTGTAGTTGAGACTCAAGAAACCAAACTGATCCAGACAGTGAGTTTGAATAGCTTGTGCAAGCGGTAGTGGCCAGTAACTCGAACACTAAACCAAGACAGGACTTTGGGGTTGTCTCGCTGTATTCAAGATAGTCTTCCTTAGCTGTTTTCTCAGCTTTGTTGGAGACCAACAAGGATGTGTCACTATCCTAAACCTTATCTGCATTACTTCCTTTACCATTGCTTAATAAGGCACTCTTCCCCAATATTCTGTCAGCATTCTAAAAGAAGAAACAAGTAGACACATAACAAGTTTAGCATGTACTAGTATATGAAACTCATTTCGGTGAACCAGTTCATTAGTAAGGTGGACAGGATTAAACTACCAAGTCTTTTATTGCCAAGTACTAGTATATAATAAAAGCATCAAACAAACATTATAAATAAGAAACATGCGTGAACATACCTGCTGTGCCATTGGAGTTTTGATTGGATCCTTCAATTTAAAAATAAGTTTGTATGAGTAAATACAGTGATACAAGAGCAAAGCAATCATAGTTAAAAAAGGCGCACCTAAGCGAGCGCTTAAGCACGTCTAGGCTCTAGGCGTTGGCAAATTGCATCGCGCATAACTACGCTTAATCTGTGCATAACTGCGCATAAGCATGCGCTTTGGTCAGTAAAGCGCAAGGCGGTGGCAAAACACACAATTAATGCCTAGCGCTTTTTTGAACTATGATAGCAATGTAATCTTAAATTAGAACAATTATTCTTCAGGTTTAGGCACTTGTTCTACATGAACAGAGTACAGTAAGATGCAAGAATATAATACTTAAAAATAGAAAATGAGCTCATAGACCTTACCACATTCTTGGTTCGGGACCAGTACAGAACAAGGCGTTCCGAGTCATCGTCCAGTAAATGTTTCTCAGGAGAACGTAAGGGAATTTGATGAGTTTCTTTGCCGGTGAAGTATGTTTTCTTTAGGTAATTCTGATACTACCACCAAGCATTCTTGAAGATAGCAGAGGTATTAGCACAGGTTACCTCATCCTGAGTTTCGAAATCGATCCTTCTCTATAGAGAAAAATGGGAAAATTTGCTGTATTATAACCATCATGGAGGTAGGATGTATGGGACGAAGAAAAGTAATTTCCATGAATAACATTACTTACACATAACTCCTAGACAAACACCTGCAACTGGAATTTTCCTTCATCTTCAGTATGATATTTCCAAGATGGGAAGATACGCACACACGATTTAACAACATCAAATGCGATAGATTGTAAACTACGACTAGCTGGTTGTGCTTCCTCCACAGGAATAGGCATACTAACTGGTGGAGTTGGGGTTCGCCGTGATAGTACTGGCCCTTTGGGCACTGGAGATGCCTTACTAACTGCTCTTGTTTGGGAGCTCTATGGTGGAGATGGTGATGTGTCAACTGGAACTGGGTTACTATCGGCTGGGGTTGGGGTTAGATTGGGTGAAGCCGGTTCTCTGTCCATCGCAGTAGGGGTACAATCTGCGAGAGTTTGGGTTATGTGTGGTAGGGCTGGTTCTTGTGCATGTACAACCGGGGTGCTATCTCCACCAAGAGGTAGCACTATTTTATTTGAAGACCGTGTTTTTAGTCGCTAGATACTGGCATCACCCGCTCCAATTCAAATGGCTGATAAATAGGAAACATAGTTGAATGTACAAACATTGTATGAGAGACAGATGCAATAGATAGTGTGGAAAAAAGAGGGCATGAAATAGTTGACATGTATATTGTTTAATAAAACTGATACCATGACATAATTTCACATATATGATGTCTATCTAAACTGGATAGCATAGTATAACATAATTCAAAGATATGATGAATAACTAAATAGGATCACATGACATAATTCACGTACATGTTATCTAAGTAATCAGGATCGCATCATTTAATTCACATATGTGATTTATATGCTAAAAAGAGGGCATTCGATATGATGTCTGAACTAAGAACATGGTGTTGAATATTGTGTATATGATGTCTAAACTATGCAATGCAAGACACTGTATGCATGATATGAGCAGTATAACCGTGCCAAGTTAGAGCATACACCTTAGTGGGGGAATAGGACTGGTCATCTGTCTCTGAATCCATCTCTGAGGAGCTATCGGGACCCAACAAGAGATCTGCTTCGACAGGTAGCACTATCTGCTCTGAAGGCCTTGTTTTCACTCCAGATTTTTCCATCTCCCACCCGAATGGCTGATTCACATGAAGAGTAGTTAATCTACAAACATTATCGACAAATGGAAATGTAATGAAGAAAAGGATGGGCAAGATATCATTCAAATATATGATGCCTGGTTAAACAGGATGGCATTGCACATTTTGCATATATTATGGCTGGCTAAAAGACATGAGGCTGCATAATTCCCATATATGATATAGAAACTAAACAGGTGGCATTACAGAACATGTCTAAACTAAGCATATGACATATAGGATGTCAAAAGTAGGCACTACAAGGCAACATATGCATGATATGACTAACATCATCA
Organism: Triticum aestivum; assembly: GCF_018294505.1. Lineage (NCBI taxonomy): Eukaryota > Viridiplantae > Streptophyta > Magnoliopsida > Poales > Poaceae > Triticum > Triticum aestivum. The sequence continues at coordinate 14,821,092 of NC_057813.1, forward strand.
TGCTAAGGTAGAGCAAACACCTTGGGGGGTAAATAGGAGTGGTCAACAGCGTCTGAATCCGCCTCAGATCAGATATCTTCCTTTGGATTACAATCTGGAGAGGGGTGGGGAGGGTTTGCCATTGAACCCACCATGGAGCGATGTCTGCATGACATTGTATTGCCACACAAAACTCTTCTCTTTTTCTCTACATGTTCAGCATGACTGTGTACAATATCTGAGATGCATACAAAAAAATGTGTTGAGATTATGTAAGGAGAGCATGCAGAAATTTAGAGTGATGGTAACAACCAGTGGATGGATCCAAAAGTAATGATAGCAGGCTGATAATTGCTTTAATTCAATAAAAAGACAGATGATGATTGCTTTACTATTTGTTTCCCACCCAAGATGAACAACATAGGCATACCCTAGGTGAAACAGATATTAGACAGACATACTATTCATTGCTGCCTCAATATGTGCCCCACAACTAATTTAGAACTCAAGTTTGAACATTAATTTGGACCTTACTTGGGAGTCCAAGAGCTGAACAGGATGATAAAGTAGCAGGTAATATTAAGCAATGCATAACATAAGCAGAAACAAAAGAGTGTAACCTCTCTTGTGGACCCCTGTACTCCTCAGGTTCATCTGCTGAGTCAATGATGGTGATGCCATTGCGGTGGTTGCCGGCGGGAGGGAAGGAGATCTGAGGCGGCAAAAGACAGTCAGGAGTCGTGATGTCTGTTTTGGTGGATGCTTCTGTTGATGGAGCATCTCAGGTGAGGTGGACGACGTCGTGACAGAAGCAGGACAAACCACACAAAGTTCCCTTCAACACCTACCTATCACTGAAGTAATTCTATAAGGGCTCATTTGGCTTGCATGATTCTAACAACGCAGGGATAGGAAAAACACCAGAATAGGATAGGAATGCACATGGTAAATAGAGCATTTGTAAACACAGGATTTCTGTCAACTTGGGTGTTTGGTTTACAGGAATTGGGAGAGCAGAGGATTGCAAAGAAACATGGCCAAAATAAAGTGAAACCATATGAAAGCGTGTACAGTTCGAATGCTATTCTGCCACTAATGCACTTGGTCTTGTTTTCATGCATAGGATTTTGAAAAGCAGGTCCAGGTGGATGTTTTGCTTCATTCCTTTCAACAAAATGCATGAATAATTGAATAGTAGAGTGCAATTGGAAAATTCCCTATTGCTATGTTTTTCCGCTGAACCAAAATAGCCCTAATGGATCGATGTGAATGTATAGTAATAAGTGATGCAACAAGTGTACAACCTGTTTGCCGTAGCCGTGTAGACCTCAACATCATAGGGTTGGTCGCTGAAGCAGTTGAGGCAGAGGTGGTTGTCGGAGGTGTGGAGGAAGATCTGAGGAATCTGTAGACAGCATCCAGGGCACTGCTCTGTTGTGATGGATCGTTCTGTCGTTGGAGCAGCTCCGGTGAGCCGTAAGACATCAAGGCTGAAGCAGCACAAGACAGACATCGTTAATCTCAAGTGGGATTCTAATAGCATCTCCAATAGATGATGTAAAATTTACATCACCAAAAACCACCTAACTACAACAGATGAGGTAAAAACTGTTGACTCTGAACTTAACTGTCGAAACTGAAATTTACTGTGGAATCTGAATGCTACTGTCGAAACTGAATGCAATGGTAGCAGAGAGGCACTTGACATGTAGTTTAGGGAGGGCCTGCAGTTCATCTTCAACCTGCACCCCCCAGAGCCGCCAGCCACCACCGGCCGAACCGCCGGCCCCAGCGCCGCCTCGCCGCCCCGAAACAACTCCCCACCATCGCCCTGGCCAGCCCTCTAGGCCCCCCGCCCCACCCTGAACCCTATGATAGATAGTGGGGTACCTCTCCGGTGAGCCCCCATCCCCGATGCGGGTGGTTCTTCCTTAACTCCGATGAGCCCCCCAACCCCTGAAAATCGACTGACCCAAAAGTTGATTCAGTCGACTGAAGTGTGGCTAAATCGGAGCAGAGCAGCAGCACGAGCGAGGGGGAGAGCAGCAGCAGCAGCTGGGCGAGCGAGCAATCGAGTGAGAGCCAGAGAAGCTGCAGCAGCACGAGCGAGCGAGCGAGAGCCGGAGCAGCAGCAGCAGATCCGGCTGGTATGGCCGCCGCCGCCGAAGGGGCCTCACACTGGGGGAGAGCCGCCGTGGAGATGTCGCCCGCGGTGCCGGCTTCAAGGTAGCCGCTCCATGGGGGTGCGGCATGGAGCAACGTCTGCGCCGGGAGGTCGAGTTAAGGAGAAGGTGTGATGCGATGAGTGTACAACCTCTTTGGTGGTGCCGAGTAGGCCTCGGCTTCATCCGAGGAGTCGGTGAGGATGCTGCGGTTCCGGTGGAGCAGGTTAAGGCGGCGATGTGGGGATGGAGCAGCCGTGATAGACGTGGCGATCGTTGGAGCAGCTCCTTGGAGGTGGAGGACAGGGCAGCTGAACCGACGGGATGACGAGATGGACGACGGATCCTCATCCGGGTAGGTGGACGAGGGACGTCGAGCTGTTTTAGTGGACGATATCGTCGGGGAAGAGGCTCCGGCTGGGCAGTGGTGAGGTGCACTACAAAAAAAATACACTTCCGTGATGATACCTGTTTGTCACAGTAGGTCGCGTTTTTTTGTCATGCATGTACATCCATGACAATTTATGACAGAATCAAGATAGTCATACCTGTGTTGTCATAGAAGTGTTCCATGACATTACCAAAATTATAATCACGAAAGTGTCCACTTCCATGACGATAAATCACGCGTCACAGAAGTGCTTTCGTCAAGGGTGACTGACACGTGGCATCCACCGTAACGGAACGTCGTTAAGTTATCGGGTCGGATTTTGGATCCGATAACCCGTTAACAGCCCCGACCAATGGGAAATTTCCACATGTAAAATTCTGATTGGCCGAAGGGAACACCTGTCAGCTCGTTAGTGGGCAAGATGTCGCCCGTCCATTGGAGGAGACATGCCTATGATACGTCGACACGTGGCTGGGCCCAACAGAGGCCCATATAGGTTAAAAAGGCCAGCCCAGTCAAAGGCCCGTAGAACTTAATCAGTTACTAGTGGGCCAGCCCAATAACGGCCTGCTTAATAAAGGCCCATTTATGGCCCGAAGCCAAATCTGGCATGTTAATTGTTCGCCCAATATTTGGGCCCATTTACGGCCCGAAGCCAGATCTGGCCCGTTAATTGTTCACCTAATATTTGGGCCCATTCGCGGCCCGAAGCCAGATCTGGCCCGTTAATTGTTCGCCGAATATTTGGGCCCAACTACAACCCAGTGACTTTCGGCCTGTTAGAGGCCTGATGTAGACATGGGCCCATTTCAGCCCGGTGTGACTTTCGGCCTGGGAATGGCCCGTGCTTCCCATGGGCCATATATGGTCCGACGGGACATCGGGCCCACTAACGGCCCGTGCTAAAGGTGGCAACAGTTAAGCCCAACGTGACTTTGGCCTATTAAAGGCCAGTCGCGTAATTCGGCCCGTTGATGCCTGTACTAAGCTTTCGGCCTCTTAAAGGCCCATGATATCAGTGGGCCAACTAAGGCCCGAGATATGTTTCGGCCTGGTAACGGCCCGTGAGCTAACTGGGCTCAAAACGGCCTGGTCTACATTTCGGCCTGCTGAAGGCCCGTCGACAACTAGAGAAAATTGAGGCCCAACATGCATTTTGGCCTGCTAAAGGCCCATGGTTTCATCTTGGCTGTAATAGGCCAGTACAATATTCAGCCTGTTAATGGCCCAACGCTACCTGGGCCAAACTAAGCGATGGGTCTACAAAAGGCCCAACTAAAATATAGGCCGGTGTAAGTTTGGGCCTGGCGCAATGTGTGAAGGCCCCAATCATTCGGGCCCAAAAAAGACACAGGCCGGCCCAATTGTGGCCCGCTAAAAACCTGGCCCTTTAGAGTCGAATGTTTCGGCCCAGTCGACTACATCTGATTTTTTTCAGATAGCGAATGATGGTAGTAACTAGTATGAATTAAGAACAAACCTACTCTATACAATAAAGAAATTATGGCATAGTAACTAAGAATAAACCTACACTATATAATAAAGGATTTAAGGTATATTACATCCACTAGGCATCGAAGTTCGCCACCAGTGATCATAAAGCGCAACGAAGAAGCAGATTACAAAAACCGGGTACCATTGCAGCGTAACAAAATAATACTAAACCGAGACCACTTCCAAGACAGTTCAAGAAAGGTTAGCCTTGCGGGGGAACTGCTGCGCAAGCTGTTGAGCAAGGCTGTGAGACCGGCCTAGCATGTCGGTCATAGCTTCCAGGTGTAGCTGTTTAGCGATGAGGTTCTCATTGGTGTTCTCCACAATCTTTCTTAGAGATAGGACTTCAAGTCGAAGTTGAGTTGCAGAATGCCTTTCTGCTAGAACTTGGGATTAAAGAAGTCAAACTGATTCGGACAACGAATTCTATGAGCTTGTCTGACTGTTAGTCTCAAGTAACTTGAACACTGCATCAAGACAAGACTTTGGGGTTGTCTCGCTATCTTCAAGATGTTTTGCCTTCTTTGCTGCAATATATGTTGGGTTTGTCTCACAGCCTTCAGCAGACTTGTGCATGCCATCAGGCATATCACCTTGAAACAAAGCAGAGAGATGACATGTTTTGCACGTGTATAAACAAAGATGATAACTGTTCTATCAATTCTATCCAATTTCAAATTAGAAAATAAAGAGTAAGTTCAAAATATCAATATCATAATTTGGCATTGTTCATAATGCGGGTAGCTTCACCACACTACTGGATTACCATGTCAACATAACAAGCATAGATGAAGGGCAAAGAAACTCATTATATCTATTTTGGATAATGTGCATGACATGTTGTTCATATCATCAGCCACATCAGTAAGATAAAATAGGAGATGACAAGGTGCAAACGTGGGCTACTTCACCACACACTGGATTATAGATCCACAAAACCAAGCATACATATAGGGAGTATTAAGTAATGTGCATGGTATGAATAAGGAATTGGCTTTTACAAGTAAAACTTAGAACTTACGGTTCTTACGAACATGCATTTTGGTAGAAACAGCAAACTATACAGCAGTAAACGATAGGGAGTATGAGCAAATTAAACAGCAGTTGAGGATAAAGGCTTTAGAAGGACTGACTTACATTAACAGTTAACACCGGATTTATAATGCCCTTCTCCATGTCAAGGGAAGGATAACTCAACAATTTCAGCACATAATCTTCTTCATAAGCATTGCATGTACTCTACATTTTGTACAGAGTAATTATAGATATGATAATACTGGAAGGGATAGAGGATAATGAAGATAAGATGCAGATTGATGCTACATAATCAACTACCAATCCCTGGAAGTACAAGCGTTACAGGACAAAATGTATTGACAAGAGCAATGGGCTACACTTCTGCACTAGCATTGTCTGTGTATTCTACTTGTTGGTAAGATTAAATATAGATCTGATCTTTTTTAGTAAATGGTGGGCGAGGGAAATAAGATGCAGAATGCTACAAATGAACCAATCCCTCTTCCCATAATACAAGAGTGTTTTGAACACTGGTGTATTGTACAAAACGTTCTTATATTATGGGACGGCGGGAGTAGCTATTAGTGTAAGTACAGTGATAGACCACGTTTAGTCCTTACAAGAGGACTGCGGAGCTAAACCTCTTCAAAAGCATTGGGTTGATTCTAAATTTGTGTAAGAGTTCATACGAATCTTATAATGTCCACCAAAATGGACGATTACGAGGCTAACATGTGCAGTGATGCTACATAATCAAACAACTATGAAAGTAAGTATGGTCATACAGGGCAAGAGGTACTCACAAGAGCAATGCAGTGTGTAGTATAGTTGCGAGATTCTGTGGTCCCTTGAGAATGAATGTTCTTCTGCTAACAGTTTTCATACAAGTGACACATTAAGGCAAATGCAGAAATGTAGTTCAAATTGTGATGTGATATCATAGACAGTACCTTACGCTACAACCGAGACCAATGTGTAACAAGATTATTCCAGTCACCGTCGGATAAATGTAGCACCGGAGACTTTACAGAAATTTTGTTCAGAGGCTTGCCATTGAAGTGCGCTTGCCTCAGGTAGGAACGATACTTCATCAACGAGTGCTTGAAAAGCGCAACCAACCCTTGCTCGTCATCACAATCCAGTTTGCTCCTCGCCTATTTAAAAGAATGAAATCTTGTGTCTTCTGTGAGCAGAAACATCTGCAGTAATGACCATGAATAACATTATTACATTACTTACACGTAAGTTGCGGAGGAAGACTGGAAATTGTTCTGTGTCTGCGATATAATCTTTCCATGAAGGAAAGATGCGCACAAAGTTCCTGACAACAACATAAGCTTCATCTTCTAAACTGGGAAGAAATGGAATAGGGGTCCTATTTGCTGCAATTGGGTCTCTCTCTGGTTCGAAAATGGATTTGGCAACTGGATTTGGTGTACTCTTTGCTGGAATGGGGGTTTTGCGTCGTACAGCTGGTGCTATGTCAACTGGCATAATCATACTGTTTGCTGCTGTTGGGGTCTGCTAAGTTGGGGCATCAGAAATGACCAGTGTAGTAGGGCTAGAGTCTGCTAGAGTTGGGGTATTTTATGGGTCAGCTGATATTGCAACTACACCTAATGGGCTATTTGATTTATTAGGTGCCACTACCTTTTCCAAATACTTTGCTTGTGCTCCTCCATGATTAGCAATCACCCTCTTCCTTTTGAACGTCTGATACACAAGAACAACATTTGAATGGATAAATATGGTATGATGATAGATGGAATATGTACTGAAAATGGATAGGCAGGGCGTATTCACATACACGATGTGTAAACTAAGCTAATGGCAGTTCAACAAAGTAGAAGCAATGCAAAGCATCAGTTGCAATATATGTGCGAGCAATGTAACCTTGGAAAGTTAGATCAAGTACCTTGATGGGTGAATAAGATAGGGCATCTTCCTCTGACTCCTCCACTAGGGAGCTACATTGACTTAGGTCTCCCTCTAGCTCAGAATCACTGTTAGGATCATATTCTGAGCATGAATCTATAGGTGGAGAGCGTTTGCATTGCATTGCATCTAGACTTGATTTCAGTCCCTTAATTCCAAGTTTGATAGCCATGGCATTGTTCTGCTTTATTCTTTTCATGCGCGCAAGCTCATAATCATTATGATGCTATTCAGAATCTGAGATTCATGAAAACATAAAAAGTAGTCAGATTATCTATGGAATGCATTGCGGATTCAACTCGGAGAGTGTCTCCCTATAAACCCCTGCGTATGCAAAGTTCACCTCCCCAACCGTGCTGACCAGACCACACACAGAAATACAAACCCCTTATGTCTCTATAACAGGCAGGCACACATTTCAAAACTGAAGTAGGAACATTAGAATCATATGAAATTCGTATTTCAACAAATAAATTAAGCAATTATGAGTGGCGTAATGTTTAGCTTCAAGGGTGGAGTGTTGGTAGTGCGACACAAAGCAAGTAGGCAGATTGTATTCCATGTAAAAGATCGAAACCTATGTAAACGCTGGAAATGACACTTTCTTTCTATACAATGCAGTGTTCGTTACCCACACATGATGGAAGAGATCACATAGAGAAATACTATTCACTCATGTCTACGGCTCCAGTATTTAGAAACAGGGTGGTCCACCCTAAAAGAATATTGACAAAAAATATGACAAGGCAAGCATAGATGTAGTGAATCAATCATTTACTTGTGATCTTATTAGGACAAGTATGCAGAATTGTAACTGCAGTAAGAGACCGTCCAAAATCTGAATGAAGAAGTTTGTCTAGCACTTATTGTTTGCAACTAATCGACGTGAATAATTGGATATTATATCGAATGAGTAAGAAAGACAAGTAAAATTGTCAACAACCTGGCTTGCAGTAGTAATCTGGGTGAATGTCACTACGACCAACAATCCAAAATGACTAGTTCCTGTTTCGAGGGCCGGAATTTTGAAAACCTTGTGAACTTTAGAGGTACTAAATATTACCGAAATACATCTGAACCATTATGTGTAGGTAGCACTGAGCACACAACAAACCCTAATGACAGTCCTGCCTAATGAGTAATGAATCAATTAGAAAATGGGTGATGAGGAGTGGCTGCTAAGTGTTGAGGACGTATCTCAGGATAAATCGGGTTGGCTTGGTGGGTGTTGCACGACTGAGCCCTGAACGAACTGGGAAGGTAGGCATGGCGGCGCCCCCAGGCAGCGGTGATGCTGTTGGGCGAGTGGCTCCTGGCCTCCTGTTAGTCCGACGTCTCCTCCTAGAGTCATGCCGTCTGGGGACGGCAAGTCGCCGGCGAGGTAGGCGTATGGGGGCGAGTAGAGATCGAAAGCGCGAAGCAGAACAGAGGGGAATTGGGGCCTGGGACGACCCAAAATCCCAAGGTGGGCCGGCCCACCGTGGGCACCCTGTAGAGATACACACCCGAGCGGCGAACATGCATTTTCGGAACTAATTTAGGAACATTTAGCTGACCAATTAAACAACTCTATTTTAATAATATCAGATTCGTATTTGAACATCTAAGCTTGTTTAGCTTGATGGGTGGAGTAGTGTTATTATGACATGAAGCACGTATTCTGATCGTATAGTGATCATAAAAGGGGGAAACCCTAAGCATATTTTTTTAGCAAAAGAGGGTTTCCCCTCCGATTTCTATTAAAGAAACTACCACGGAACCAACATGATCAATTAAACCCTAAGCATGATCAATTAAACCGTATTATGGTTGTGCCATGGCAGATTTGAAGCTGCAAACCGGAGAAATGATATTTAGCATCCATTGTTTGCTTCGAACTAAGAACTAAATTCTAAGAGATGAAAAGAAAGTAGAGTAACCAAGTTAAGATCTATTTTCTGGTTGAGATCAAAAAGTTGAGGAGATATGAAGTACCACCTCTCTTGCGGCGCCGTGTAGGCATCGGGGGTGCGATGGCTGTCGGTGGCGTTGAAGCGGATCTGCGATGGTAGACGGGTGCATCGGGGGATAAGTCATTGCGGTGGAAGAGAAGGTCATGTGAGCGGCCCCGGCAAAGAGGACGACGGCGCCGATGAAGCGAAAGGACGCGATGCAAGGCTATTGTTCCATCGTCGTGGATGAGAAACGTCCATCTCTAGCAGTGGACGACGCGGTCTTGGTAGGCGCTCCGGCATGGTGGAGGATGGTGGCGATGGATGTGGTGGAGGACGGCGGTGATGGATGGGGTGGCGGACGGAGGCTGGTGTGGGGATGGGGTGTTCTAGCGCGGATGGTGTATGAATGGGAAAATGGAGGGAGAGGTACGGGGAACCATGTTTTTGGGACGCGCCTGTCTGAAATATGGGAAAGTTACGAACTTAGCCCCTATTTAAAATTTGGACGTCTCATCGGTTGAGGATAGGACGGTAATCTCGCATCTCGCCAATATTTGCCCAGAGCGATTTCGGGCGAGGTGAGGGTGGTTGGCGCCCATGGTTGGCACCCATGGTGTATGAATGGGGCTGACAGGTAGGGCGGTTGTGTCACGTCTGAGTGAAGTTACAAACCTGCCCCTATTGAAAATATTTGCCTACATCAATTTTGGCCGAGTCGAGTTTGTTTTGCCGCCCACCGTGTATGAATTGGGAATGGAGGGAGAAACAGAGGTCTTTCGGACGATCTTGAATCAAATGTGTTTTTCCGCCCATGTTTGAAGCCCATCGTGTCGGAATGGGCTCAGAGGCGGTCGCGTCACGTCTAATTGAAGTTACTAACCTACCCCTATTTAGAGAAGTGGAAATCGGGCCGATGGATTGTCCGTGTAATGGGTAGACAGTAATTTCCATATACCAAACACTTGGCTTCAAGCAGCCGACGTGGGAGTGGACATTTTGCTGCTTCTTTCGAATTTTGGGACAATAAGCATCCACGTTTACCCTGGCAACTAAATTCGAATCCATTTTGTATTCCTATATGAATCTTTATAAATCATTCTATGTGTTTTTATATATCTTCAAAAGGACGACAAAGATATATGCCACTTTCATATATGAATATGGTTTACAAATGCCGATACTCAAATTCAGAAACTAGAATCCAGTTTAAGGTGAATTCGAATATTTGGAACACTTCATGTCCAACTCAAATGTCACACACAGCATAATGTGTACTCCCATTCAGATATGTAGACAAGCGATGTATCAAGATTCATATACCGAGTCAATCAACCAAGAATGTACACAACTAACAGACATATAAACACTTATAGAGTATATGGATCAATAATATCAACTAACATACATAAGCCAGGCCGCTGTACTTTTTTTTGGCTACAACATCATCCTTTTTTTAGCTAGCATCTTGGCCCTTTCCGATGCGTGCCACTTATGGTCCATCTATACTACTAGTATTGCTGAATGCACATTCAGCCCGATTGGCATATTTGTAGGTCTGGCATAGCAATCCAAATGAAATGTCTCCGAGTCTTATCAATTAATACAGACTTGTGCTCAAATAAAATTACAAACCAAAAAACAAAAAAAACAATTATTACATGATCTCTAAAACAAATGGTTTGATTGATTACATGAACAGACAACACAAAGGTTATTCAACTATGGAAAGAACATTTCAACTATGATTTACCAAGTAGAAATTTAATTTCCTTTTTTCCTTCAGGACCTTAACAATCTGGTCAGTCTTAGCTTGCTTCATTTTGAAATCCACCAAATATTTAATGGTTGTCTTGAGTACTGCTTGTGATTGTGCTGTTTGCTTCCTCAACATGTCAACTTCATCTCTAAGTGCAGAAGCAGAATCTCTTTCTACCACTAGTTTAGCCTCTAGAGCATCAGCAGTTGGCAATTCATAATGCACGATTGGGCGGTGCCACTGCTGTGGGATGATGCAACATCCATGGGGACCTTGCTCTTTGATCTTGGGCTAACCTGTTTTGCCATTAAAGTTCCGATTGGATTCAGAAAAGTTGAAGTTAGCAAAACATCTCAACTGGGAGTTATAACAGCAAACCAGTTAAACAAACAAGGAATTAAAGAGTTTCAATTGGATGCTGAAAAGTAGTTATTAACATCATTGTAACCCGCTGTTGCAACAACAAAGCAGTTAAACAAACAAGTAGATATTTAAGTTAAGGCAAACAGGTAATTCTTAATAGTAAGTATGAAACACATAGATAGGCGCAGTCTACAATATGATTAACAGGATGTGCCATTATGTAATCAGTAGCAAACTAAATTAAGCCAAGCAACGTAATTGAACAATTTTGCAATAAGTGGCTAACTAAAATTCCGAGAAGCAGGTAACTGAACTTACACTAGTTCTTTGTACAGGCACACTGCAACTTCTTTTTCGCTTAGAAGGTTGTACGAAGGAGTCCATGGCATCAATTGCTTGGATACGCAGTCCCAATACTTCTTCTTCCCACACTGCATGGGTAAGTCGAATGGTTAATCTGGTAAGATGGTGCGTCCTTGATATGTTATATGAGGACATGTAGTCAGACTAGTTGTAGCCAAACACATCACACTGGCTTTCACTGTATATTTCATGCGATTACTTTTGGCATATCGAGATCTAAGAAATCTACAATAGGATGAAAAGACTGGCATCCTTCACTTTATTGGCGAACTCAGTTCATAGAAACAAGCAATTCAACCATTTTGTGGGTAAATCAAAAGCTCCACTAGAATATTTTTCACTATCCAATTATACACGCAAAAAGGGGCGACGCCACCATAGGGGCTGGTATGGGCGGCGCCTCAGGTGGCTGGAAAGTGTGCACCTAGTTTGAGCCGTCCAGGTTGGCCCACGCTAGTTTTGTTCGTCCCAACGCACGAGCAGGCAATGTAAAAAATGAAGAAAAATGTTTCAATTTGGATGGGCAATAACATAAGTGCAAGGTAGGCCCTATAGCAGGCTTGCGGCCTAAACAAGCGCCTCCCATATCGATCGACAGCAGGAAAAATCCCAATTCATTCGCTCCAGCCTCCAGTCTGGTTCGCTCCTAACCTAGCCGCCACTGGACAGACCGACACAACACTTCCTCGCGCCCTCGTTGGAGGGCGGTCGCCGGGCTTCAAGCCAATGGAAGGACAAGAAGATGAAGATCCACCCCTGGGTGTAGCCTGCATGGGAGGCAGCGGCGGCAGCACGGGCATGGCATCGAGCTTGTGCAAACGGACAGTCGCAGCTTGCAAGAGTATCATCCACAACGAGTAGGTACGTCACAGCCCTGGTTATATGTAATTCAACTCTTCAATTTCTGGCCAATAGTTAAACCCGACGGTGTTGTAAAACTGCTTGTATGTAGGGAATCTATGAGAAAATGAAACCAATTTCTACTTATTTTATAACTCCCCCAATCAATACGAACTGACTGAATCTGATGTATCTAATCAAGTTTCCGGTGCAAACATACAAGCTCATGTTGTTCTTGAGCCTGAAGTGTCTAATAAACAGACTGCTAATGAAGGATTTGATGCAAACATTTTACATGCTCCTGGTGATGAACATATAGTGTCTAATGAGGGATCTAATGCAAGCATTTTGCAAGCTCATTGAAGGATTTAGTGTCTAATGATGATCTACTATGTTGAGAGAGACAGAGATTTGCAGGCATTGATGACAAGCTAATTATAGTGCATTTTCATAGCTTGAGGAAACGTCGAGGCCATCTACCAGAAAGTCCCCATATCATGACAACATAGCATAAATACTTTTCTAATCTGTTGTTTGAAACTATTGGCATACTTGTGCAGGATAGATATATTGATATGCAGTTTGCGCACCGGTTATAAATGCAATTACACTTCGATATTTTCAGCCAGAGAACGAATAATTCAAGCAGGTACAAACCATGTTTGTAGTCCTTGTACACCATGTTGCATTTTGTGTTTTTGGTGCTTGCATCATTTAGTGTTTATAATCTGAACTACTTTGGATCATTAGCTAGTTTTCAAAGTGCGTGTAGCTTCACATTTCTCAAGTTATCTTGATTTCCAGAGTGCAAGTGCCTTCATATTTTTTAATTTAAATGTTCGCCCCTGGTAACTTGAATTCGTGGATGAGCCACTGCACACAAATCATACACGAATGCCAGTACGAATTAAATGAAATGCAGGGACTTACGCTAGCTCATTGTACAGGCTCACTGCAGCTCTGCTTGCGCTTGGGATGTTCCATGTACAAGTCCATGTTACCACTTGCTTGGATGTGCAGGCCTTGTGCTCCTTGCATCCCCCTCTGTATTTTTGACACGGCGAATGGTTGATCAAATAAGAGGAATCAACCTTGATGTTGTACTAGAGGACAGATACTTACAAGGTTATACGGGTGTGCATGATGTGTACCAGATCCCGTAGCGCCGTCATGCTTCGCTAAAAAATGGATCTACTTGTTTCAGATGATATCTCCAGAAGAAATAAGAGTTAAAGTCAGAGTTGCATAGGTGTGTAAGCTAAGAGAGCAGTGAAAGGATATCCAAACATCGTCGGAACAGTGCACAAGGGAGTGATGTGTGGATACCTAGTTCGGGCCGGTGTTTGGGCATGCTCGCCTAGCTAGAGTGCGGGTCACTTCAGAGCCGTTGAGGGTGATGCGCTGGCGTTGGCTGGCCGCGCACGGATGCAGATCTTGAGTGGTAGCAGAGCGCTATGATGCGGTGGACGAGACCGTTGGTGAAGCCCCAACGGCCTCGGGGGGCGGAGGTGCGACGATGTGCTCGGTGAAGTAGCCCCAGTGAGCTGGGAGACGGCGCCGGTGAAGCGCACCTGATGCGGTGGGACTCGGTGTCTGTGAGGCACGTCGGTTGCAGCGGCCGACGTTGTCGGTGGACCACTCGGTGCGGTGGATGAGGGCGTAGATGAGGTAGCTCCGGTGCGGTGGTGAAGCGTGACCATCGTCTTCGTCGTCGTCGTCCGGCACAGAGGTGGGGAACGGTGGGGAAAGAGACGAGACGAGGGGCGATTCGAGGGATGGCGGTGAATTAGGGATTTGAGCAATCTGGGCATGGAAGGGGACGGTGGAGAAGAGAGATTTTGCATGGTTGGAATTGGGGCCGCCAGATATTTCAATCCGAAACGTGGAAGCGCGGACTTATATTGTCGTCGTCCTTTTTTTTGGGGGGGAGGGGGGTGGGTGGCTGGGTGCTACGCGTCCGTCCGACACACGCGACCACCCCGATAGGACTATGCTTTGGTGCCTTAAGGCACCTGCCTTTGTGTCCATGACATGTGGGCCCAACAAGTGGCTGGCCCACATGTCAGTCACCCAAGGGCAGTTGCCTTTAAGGCACCGAAGCAGCGTCCACCCTGACACAACCTTGGTCTGCCTGGTGCGCCTACATTTGAGAATGCAAACGAATCTTCTTTCATTTGCAAACGAATCTGTATGTATTACCATGCCCGTGTTTTCCTTGCAATAATTAGTCATTCAAAACGAGATACTCCATCCGTTCACTTTTGTAAGTCGTTTCAGACAACTTAAAATGAAATGTTTGGCACATTGTCTGAAATGTCTTCAAGGTCTTATAAAAGTGAACAGAGGGAGTACTATAAATTAATTAATGAGGAGTTATTTGAAAAAAAAATCGGTACCCACGCTAACGTGGATTAGAGTGTGTCACATAATTAGTTATTTGAATTAGAGTGTGTGTGTCATGTAGTTAGTTATTTGAATTAGAGTGTGTGTCACGTAGCGATCTCCAATTCTAACGTGGATTTCGCATTTAACTATATCCACACTACTTTTTTAATACAAATTCATATGTATATGATGAACACCATGGTAGTGAGAAAACTTTTGGATGGATTCAAACATATGACCTACAAAATAGCACAACAAATTGAGTCAATGTCAACTTTTCGAAACTTAGTATGGCACGAATTCGAAATAATTACCTGTATGCCTGGTCCTCGGTTCAAATCTTACAATGTACATTGAATTGAAACATAGATATTAAGTATCGTACTATGTACATTCAAA
>NC_057813.1:15436203-15588698 GCF_018294505.1 Triticum aestivum
AAGTTAGTGCTGTTTTAACCTTCTCAAGGACTGGGCGGAGCCACACTCGGTTCAACTAAAGTTGGAGAAACTGACACCCGCCAGCCACCTATGTGCAAAGCACGTCGGTAGAACCAGTCTCGCGTAAGCGTACGCGTAATGTCGGTCCGGGCCGCTTCATCCAACAATATCGCCGAACCAAAGTATGACATTATGGTAAGCAGTATGACTTGTACCGCCCACAACTCACTTGTGTTCTACTCGTGCATATAACATCGACGCATAAAACCTGGCTCAGATGCCACTGTTGGGGAACATAGTAATTTCAAAAAAATTCCTACGCACACGCAAGATCATGGTGATGCATAGCAACGAGAGGGGAGAGTATTGTCCACGTACCCTCGTAGACCGAAAGCGGAAGCTTTAGCACAATGCAGTTGATGTAGTCGTACGTCTTCACGGCCCGACCGATCAAGCACCGAAAGCATGGCACCTCCGAGTTCTTGCACACGTTCAGCTCGATGACGTCCCTCGAACTCCGATCCAGCCGAGTGTCGAGGGAGAGTTCCGTCAGCATGACGGCGTGGTGACAATGATGATGTTCTACCGACGCAGGGCTTCGCCTAAGCACCGCTATGATATTATCGAGGTGGAATATGGTGGAGGGGGGCACCGCACACGGCTAATCGATCTCAAGGATCAATTGTTGTTGTGTCTAGAGGTGCCCCCCTGCCCCCGTATATAAAGGAGCAAGGGGGAGGGGGCGGCCGGCCAGGAGGGGGCGCGCCAGGAGGAGTCCTACTCCCAGCGGGAGTAGGACTCCCTCCTTTCCTTGTCCAAGTAGGAGAGGGGGAAGGAAGGGAGAGAGGGGAGGGAGGAAAGGGGGCGCCCCCCCCCCCTCCTTGTCCTATTCGGACTAGAGGGGGAGGGGCGCGCGGCCTGCCCTGGCCTGCCTTCCTCTTCTCCACTTTGGGCCCATGAGGCCCATTAACCCCCCGGGGGGTCCAGTAACCCCCCGGTACTCCGGTATATATCCGATAACCCCCGAAACCATTCCGGTGTCCGAATATAGTCGTCCAATATATCAATCTTAATGTCTCGACCATTTTGAGACTCCTCGACATGTCCGTGATCACATCCGGGACTCCGAACTATCTTCGGTACATCAAAACATATGAACTCATAATACAACTGTCATCTAACTTTAAGCGTGCGGACCCTACGGGTTCAAGAACTATGTAGACATGACCAAGACATGTCTCCGGTCAATAACCAATAGCGGAACCTGGATGCTCATATTGGCTCCTACATATTCTACGAAGATCTTTATCGGTCAAACCGCATAACAACATATGTTGTTCCCTTTGTCATCGGTATGTTACTTGCCCGAGATTCGATCGTCGGTATCTCAATACCTAGTTCAATATCGTTACTAGCAAGTCTCTTTACTCGTTATGTAATGCATCATTCCGTAACTAACTCATTAGCTACATTGCTTGCAAGGCTTATAGTGATGTGCATTACCGAGAGGGCCCAGGGATACCTCTCCGACAAACGGAGTGACAAAACCTAATCTCAAAATACGCCAACTCAACATGTACCTTTGGAGACACCCGTAGAGCTCCTTTATAATCACCCAGTTACGTTGTGACGTTTGGTAGCACACAAAGTGTTCCTCCAGTAAACGGGAGTTGCATAATCTCATAGTTGTAGGAACATGTATAAGTCATGAAGAAAGCAATAGCAACGTACTAAACGATCAAGTGCTAAACTAATGGAATGGGTCAAGTCAATCACATCCTTCTCCTAATGATGTGATCCCGTTAATCAAATGACAACTCATGTCTATGGTTAGGAAACACGGCCATCTTTGATTAACGAGCTAGTCAAGTAGAGGCATACTAGTGACATTATGTTTGTCTATGTATTGACACATGTATTATGTTTCCGGTTAATACAATTCTAGCATGAATAATAAACATTTATCATGATATAAAGAAATAAATAATAACTTTATTATTTCCTCTAGGGCATATTTCCTTCAGCTATACTGCATCATCCCTTCCTCTTTGGGGAAATACCGACATAGTTCTAGCAGACATCACACCACCGAGCAGGGGGGGAGGAAGCCCCATCGCCGCCGCCGACTGAGGAGAGGCGGGAGGGGAGGAAGGGGCGAGGCCCGGTGGCTAGGGTTTGCCCTCCCAGTATCTCGCGGGAGGGGTCGGGAGCATCTTTAGCGCAAATTTGTCTTAGCTCTTTGACCGTAGAATCCAGTGAGCCTAGGCAGGATTGCCGGTCTAAACACTGATACACTAGATCCAATGTTATTGTAGCTGGCACTTAGCACAACAGGTATAGACTACCTCCCTAGTAGTTGATACTATGGATGGATCCAACTATTAGGGCCTTGCCTTCCAAGGGGCAGTATGACATATGAAAGGATACGTACTTCGGCTAAGTCCGAAATAGGGTATGTGGCCATCACGGTCGCTATGATGCATTGTAGCAGAACCTACATTCCATTTGCCTTCGACACACCTTTCCGGAGTCCTACGACCAATCACTAGTGTAGAAATGCTTACACAATTTTTTTATTAATGACGCGCCACTTTCAATCCACATCACAGGTATTTTTCAAAATACAGGTGGCGTGGAAATATTTCGCACGCCACCAATACAACATTTATTGATGGTATGCAAGCAGGCGACTACACCACTTGTGTGTGGGGCCAACAACCTCACCCCTCTGAAATGTTATTGATGGGGTGTCAGAAAGATGACACACCACTAATTACGTCATTAGTTATGGCATGGATTATCTGGACACGCTACTGATTTTTTTGGGCCATCTTTTCGGGCTTGAATTGCATGTGGCATGGGCTGCAAATCGCATGCCACTACGTGGGTCGTTTTTTTACCTAGGTAGAAACCTAGCCGCCTTAAAAACACTCCATTTATCTCCACTCACCCCTCTCTGGCGACTAGCCATCGCCGCGCCGAATCTTGTCGAAGAAGGCCACCCCCTCGTCGCCACCACCGGAGGTCGTCTCTCGTCACCACAAAAGGTAGATCCCAACCTTGCCCATTTAACACCACACCTAGGTTCCGATATGGCATGTCGCTAAGAGGGTTACACCACAATGATGTTCTTTTGGGTTTCATCTCAATAAGAGTGGAGGAGCCTTGATGTTGGCTCGCCAAGCCTATCACAACCTTCCTCATTTACCCCGGCTTGAGACCGGCTACATTGAGACAACATATGTGGAGTTCCATTGACATCTTAAACACCACTTACAATTTATTTTGGTTGAATAAATCTCTTTGCACTTTATTTTATTGAGAGATTCTTGCTGATAAGTTTGACAACCTTCAAATTCAAATCTGAGTTTTAGTGCAACCTTAACTGAGATTCTACTTCTGGAAGCCTGAGAGCTAAATTGAATCCTGGAACTGCTGAAGATCCTGGCAAATGGTTTATGCTAGTTCTGCAAGGCTTAGTTGAAATAGCCGAGTGTTTCTTGGGAACAAAAGCTGATGCATAACCTGACGATCTTTTTCCGAGTGAATTGCAAAAAACATCAACATTGAAGGCTAGAGTTGCAGAAATGACAAGTCTGTAGTTTTGTGCCCAAAAACACTAATTCCCAGGCTAATTTTTTGCAGAAACCACTAGTGGCTCTGTTCGGTCGTTTTAAGTGGGATTATGACAGGTGGGTCCCTCTGTCGTTGACGTGGCGTCACTGTTGATCCGTTTGGCTCGTTAGACGCCGTCAGAAGCCGTTCGCGACCCGTCTCGAGCCGGAACCCATTTGACCGATCCACCCCCGCGACTCGTTACAAGCCCACCCACCCAAGACCTCATTCGCCCCTGCTCTCAACTCGAACTCATTCGCCTCCGTCGACCCGTCCACATCTCCGACCGCCGCCGCCGCCGCCACCGCGTCGCCATGGTTTCCTGGAGTGAGGATGATGACAGAAGTGAGAACTATTACCAGTACGTCACCTCTGGTTCAGACGACGGCATCGTGAAGGTGAGTTGGTAGAAATAGGGTTAGGGTTAGGATTTGGGGATTTTCCTCTTGAGCTAAATCTGAACTTTCCTTCCCAAGTCTCTTGCTCTCCTTTGCACGTGCAAATGCCTGCTACGACGAATGAATCTGAATTTGAGGGCAATGATTTTGTTTTGTGCCATGAACACGGGGTGCGAGCAGAAAGACTTGTTGCTTTCGAGGGCATCCATACTGGCAGGAGGTTCCTTGGCTGTGCTGTGAAGGTATGTGTAAAATTTCTGTTGATTAGGTGTTGTGGTCTAATCATTTGGTCATTGTTTAGTACTTAATTTGGTAGTTAGCAGATCTGGCTTGTTAGTTAGGCTGTTTAAATATTTGCCCAATGCTTATTGGGTCAGTTAACTCATTGTATTTATGTGAGCATATGTGCATAGTGTTGTGGCATGTTCATTTGTTTTATGTGAGCATATGACAGTGTGGATCAGTGAGGTCATTTGTTAATATGTCAGCATGTGACAGTGTGGAGCAGTGAGGTTTGTTTATATGTCAGCATGTGGATGGGGTTGGAAGCAGTCATTAAAAATTCTTATTAAGTACTACTGGCCTAGTTGCTTTTAGTTAGTAAGCACTCATTTAGATTGCCTAATTGTTGGTACTTGTTGGAGTGCCTACTTGTTATTAGTAAAGAAATCATCTTGGCATGTAGCTTTTATCTTGCTGTTTAACACTGTAATTGAACAGGATGCTAAAAATTGTGGACTTGTTGAATGGATTGATCCATCTTGGCCAGCTACAATGGAGAATGCACTGTCCAAGTTGTGGGATATGTATGAACAGTCCAAGAGAGACAGGATTGAGGACAATCTGATGAACTCATTTGCTGTTCACTCACTGACACAAGAGAAGATCAAGCTGCAGGCCTGTTATGACAAGTTGGTTGGAGATGTTCAATCCCTTTTGGATGAGAATGAGAGGAGGGCCCAGATGGAAAGGAAGCCTGATGAGAGCAAGCTCCAGGAGAAGTATGACATGGTTAAGGAGCTGACAGTATCTCAAGCCACTGTCATTAGGAACATGAAGTTGAAGCTTGCTGAAGAGAGGACTAAGTTGCAGGCCCGCATTGATGAGCTTGAGAAGGTTGTGGAGCAGAGCAAGGCCAAGATGAATGGGATCAAGGCAATCTTAGCTGAATGAGCCACACTAGGCAGTAATGGTCATGGAGTTCATGGTCATGTATGGATCTCCTCATTAGTTATGTAATGGTCATGTATGGATCTCCCAATTATGCTACTTATTAGTTATGTATGGATCTCCAAATTATGCTACTTATTAGTTATGTATCGATCTCCAAATTATGCTACTTATTAGTTATGTAATGTTCATGTATGGATCTCCAGTTATGGTACTTATTAGTTATGTAATGGTCATGTAGTATGGACCCCCCCCCCCAATTATGGTACTTATTAGTTATGTATTGCTTATCTATGGATCTTCCAATAAGATTAATGTGATGAATTTAAGTGGTTTTTCGACGTCGAGGCACCCTAGACTCATTTAGGTGGTTTTGCAACGTCGAGGCACCCTAGACTCATTTAGGTGGTTTTTCGACGTCGAGGCACCCTAGACTCATTTAGGTGGTTTTTCAACGTCGAGGCACCCTAGACTCATTTAGGTGGTTTTTTCGACGTCGAGGCACCCTAGACTCATTTAGGTGGTTTTTTCGACATCGAGCCACCCTAGACTCATTTAGGTGGTATTTTCGACGTCGAGCCACCCTAGACTCATTTAGGTGTTTTTTTCGACGTCGAGCCACCCTAGACTCATTTAGGTGGTTTTTCGACGTCGAGGCACCCTAGACTCATTTAGGTGGTTTTTTCGACGTCGAGGCACCCTAGACTCATTTAGGTGGTTCAACATCATGCATTCAAGTTCAACAACCATCAACAAGATGCATTCGAGTTCAACAAGCATCAACATCATGCATTCAAGTTCAACAGCCATCAGAAGGCGACAAAAGGCATCTAGTTCAACAGCCAACATAGGCATCAAATTCAACAAACCTGCCAACAAAGGCATCTAGTTCAACAGCCAACATAGGAATCAAATTCAACAAACCTGCCAACAAAGGCATCTAGTTCAACAGCCAACATAGGCATCAAATTCAACAAACCTGCCAACAAAGGCATGAAATTCAACATCTAGTTCCCAGAAGCATATAGGTACTCCTTCATCTTGTAGGAAACTGTCCTCTTCCTTCCAGTCTGTCTTGGAGCATGAAATGCTCCCCTAGGGCCTGCAGCAGATGTAGAAGATGCACCAGCTTGGGTAGTTTTCTTCCTGGGAGACCTCCTTGGAGGAGCAGTAGGTGTTGGGGTAGCATTCTTCCTTGGAGACCTCCTGGGAGGAGCAGTAGGTGCAGTAGCAGCAGGTGCAGCTCTCCTCTTTGGAGGAGCAGTAGGTGCAGTAGCAGCAGGTGCAGCTCTCCTCTTTGGAGGAGCAGTAGGTGCAGTAGCAGCAGGTGCAGTAGCAGCAGGTGCAGCAGGTGCAGCTTTCTTCCTGGCAGGAGCAGTCCCAACATCTGTAGATGGAGATGGCCTCTTCCTTGTTGGTGCAGCAGCTGTAGATGAAGCAGAAGCATTTGACCTGTTTGGCTGCATTTAAAAAACAAAAACAATCATTCAGACATAACTAAAATTCAATTTGTGCCCTCATTGAGACATAACAGCAAAAACACAAACAAAGATTCTTAGCTAACCTGATGTTGGTTTTGTCTCATTGCAAGAGCTGGTTTCAAGGGCTTGGAGCACACAGTGTATCTGTGCCCCACAAGTTTGCAGTTGCTACAAGTAATGGATGCCATCCTAGATGTATCTCTTGGTGCTGCCTTCTCAAACGGGTTTTTCCTCCTCTTTGTTTGTTGCTTCCCTACTTTGTCTCTGAAAACTGGAGGCTCTATGTCCTGAGTTCTTGTCCTTGGCCACAGATTTGGACCAGGGACAGGAAATATGATATGCCCATATGCTTTCTGGTACATTGCCTTCTTGAAGAAATCATCAACAAAGTCTTCAGGTTGCAACTTAGCCTTCACAATTGCAGATACTGCATGATTGCAAGGCATAGCAGTCATATCCCATTTCCTACATCCACATGTTCTGTGCAGCAAGTTGACTGAGTAGGTGTTATCTCCACTACTAACTTGGTAAATGCTAGGACCAGCCATCAAAGATTGGCACCACCTTGAGTTGTACTTTGCCTCCTCTAACATCTCTGCATATGTTGGGCAAATCTCCCAATTTGTTGTCTCTGTCTTGGTTCTATTTGTGTTAAACTTCACCATCAATTTAGTCCTAATTCCTTCCAGCATGGTCTTTATTGGCTTGCCTCTAACCTAGGATCATTTTGTTAAACACCTCACTGATGTTGTTCACAACTAGGTCTGTCTTGCAGGTTAAATCCATTGCATGTCTAGCCCATGTATGAACTGGTACTTTATTAAGCCATGCCCAAGCTGCCTTACACTCTCTTTTCAAATCATTCATTGTAGCTAGGTGTTCATTCTTAGTATAAGAGTAGCTAGCTGCATCCATGTGTTTCTTTAGTTCATCACCTCTAAAACCAGCTGTCTGGAAATTCTGATATATGTGTCTAAGGCAGAATCTTTGTGGACAATTGGGAAATACATGGTTTACTGCATTTAAAAGGCCCTGTTGACAGAATATGAACTAGAACTAAATATTTGGCCAATTGAATAGTTCACAAAGCAATGTGCACATGAAATCTGACAGAACAATAGAACAATGAAATATGAGAAGAGAAGTTTACCTTTTGCCTATCACTAATGATAGTATAGTACCCAAACTTTCCACTCTCTCCACCAAGTGCATCTTTTAGTTGAGTTAAGAACCAGGTCCAGCTGTCTTTGTCCTCTTTCTCAACAACTCCAAATGCTATAGGATATATGTTGTTGTTTCCATCCCTTCCTGTTGTAGCAAGGATCTGCTGACCTGTTGACAGCTTGATAAAACAACCATCTACCCCTGCAAAGTGACAACTGTGAGAAGACAGTGTATTTAATGTGGCCAAATAACAAATACAGTACACAATTTACAACACAATGTACCTATGAATGGCCTACATCCATCTAAAACCCCTTCTTTGCAAGCATTAAGACAGTAGAACAGGCCATGGAACCTTGGGTTCTTGCTTGGGTGCTCTGGCAGATACTTAGTGGTCACAACACATCTACTTCCTGGGTTTGTGTCCAAAACAGCCTGCAAGTACTCTCTAATCCTAATCTATTGACCTCTTTGGTCTCCTTGGACAACCTTCAATGCTTGTTTCCTAGCCCTATAGGCCATATGGGTTGAGATCTCTACTCCATATTTCTTCTTCAAATTCTGCATAATTGTGGTGATTGGTGTGCCAATATCAATTCTCAGCATATCCTCACACTGGTGTGCCACCCATTTTGCTGTGACCTTGGTATTCTCTGCTACTGCTGGGCATGTGTGCAAAAAATTAGCCTTTCTTATTCCAAAAGTACTTTCATTTGCAAGAACAGAAGCTGCAATGTAGAAAGGACATTTAACATTAGTGCAGTACACTATGATGCTGTCATTGCAGTTTCTGTGGAACTCATAGTTCCTATTCTGACTTATGTGAAATGTCTGCAGTGCTCTCCTAAATTGGTACACATTAAGGAAACAAAGCTTTCTACAAAACTGCTCCTCTGGGTTCTCTCTTTCTTCACTGTACCACTTCCTTGGTTGTGCTTTATATGCTCTGCTCTTCCTTCCATTGGGCAGAATATAAGGTGCATTCTCAGCTCCATCATCACATTCCTCCTTCAAATCACCTACATCTAGCTCCTCATCTGATGATGGTGCCCACACATCCTCAAATCTTTGCTCCAAGCTTGAATGTGACCTCTTGGTTGGCCCTTTTCTTTTTTCCTTCCTCTTGGGTGGATCCTGTTGTTGCTCCTCAACTTGCTCCTCCTCCTCATGCACCATCTGCTCATCCTCCTCAACTTGCTCCACTTGCTCCACTTGCTCCTCCTCATCTTCCCCATAAACTTCATCCACATCAGTGTCTCCTTCAAAATGAAGGAGTGGGTCCTCTCTCTGCCTCCTAAATTCATTAAGCATGTTAAGAAAGTCCTCATCTGCATCAAGATCAGAGTCATCTTCAGTTAGAAGAACTGGTAGTTTTTGCTTAACCATTTGAACATGCTCAGATGCCTCCTTATGTTTCCTAAAGTTCTCAATCTTGGTTCTCCTCTTGAGCTCCATTAGTGTCTCCTGCTCATCTTGCTCCATAGCAATATGTAAGTTTGAGCTCTGCTGTGTGGCAAAGAACTGAAGTGGCTCTGACTGCCTCTGTTTCTCAGGTGATCTGAAAAGAACTCCAGAAGGGTTGACTTCATAGACAGGTTTTTCTCCTAATTGACTCAAAGGAACCTGCTCCTCATACAAATAACCTGAATTCAAATCTGCAGGTCTTGGATCAGTGGCCCTAATCACTGTCAAATTCAGTACAGTCTCATCCTTACTAGCAATATGGTCAAGCATTTCATCGACCATGTCATCATCAGTAATTTCTACCAATCCTTCAATACCCACACCAGGCTCCTTCACAAAGTAAATGTAATCACTCACCCCATATCCCTCTGTCTCTATTAATGCTACCAAATTGTGATATGTGATGTCTGAAATGCATAGGGATCTCTCCAAATTATCTCTTTCATGGAAGTGCATTCTAACTTCCCAAACAGCATCATCCAAACTACACAACAAGATAAAACAAAAATTCTAGTTAACAATGCTGTAATTAACAACGCATAACTAGAAATGAAGCTAATATACTTTGCTCTTATTGGCACTGCTCTAATTAACAGTACAAAACTACAAAATAAGCTACTATAATTTGACCTTTATTGCCACTGCTCTAATTAACAATGGATAACTACATATGTAGATACTCTAATGTACTGCCCATAATAAAATCAAATTCAGTGTTTCAGTGCATAACTACAGATGTAGATAAACTAATTTTCTATTGTAATGTACATAATTAACAGTGCATATTAACAAAATAAGCTACTCTAGTGTGTTCTCAATTGGCACTGCTCTAATTAATAGCTGACAAAATAAGCTGCCGAATAATCAAATGGACTATTTCAGTACAACCCAAACTAGGGTTTAACACTGCTAATCAAAATAACCACACATAGATACAGCCCAAGATCCAGCCGCTGAATCCTAACCCTACCTCTAACCCTAACCCTAGAATCTGTACAAATGAGATAAACTTACTAGACGCCGCCAAATGACGAGCCCCACTGGTGGCTTTGCGTCGGATCCGCCTTCACGGCCCTGGCCCAAGATCTAGCCGCCGCGAACTCGAGCGAGTGCCGGGGGCTGGGGTTGGGGCTGCTCTCCGAAGGGGCGCCGGGGTTTGAGCTGCCGCACAGATCCGCCTCCGGTGGTCTGTCGTCTCCGCCACTGGCAGGCCCACCGCAGTCGCCGCCGCCACTCGCCTCGTCATGTCTGAGGAGAGAGGGGGTGCGGAGAGAGGGTGCGGGGGAGGGAAAGAGAGGGTGCGGGGAGGATGCGGACAAAGGGATAGCGGGGGTGGACCGGTCAAATGAGTTCCGGCTCAAGACGGGCCGCGAACGGCTTCTGACGGCGTCTAACGAGCCAAATGGATCAACAGTGACGCCACATCGACAACAGCGGGACCCACCTATCATAATCCCACTTAAAACGACCGAACAGAGCCACTTGTGATTTCTGCAAAAAATTAGCCTGGGAATTAGTGTTTTTGGGCACAAAACTACAGACTTGTCATTTCTACAACTCTAGCCTTCAATGTCGATGTTTTTTGCAATTCACTCTCTTTTTCCTGGCTTCTATTTCTTCTACCCGAATCTGATCATATACTACTTCATGATAACCAAATTATCCGACCAAAGGGTCATGTACATGGTTAATCCTATCCTTAAAATTAGTATTGTTCAGTTTTGCTCTCACATGTACATTTTATTTAGGCATGCATGCAAGAAATTACTGTGCAGAGCACCACCGCAACCATTCTAAACTTCCAGGAATAAGACCTTAATATATACCCAGAGGCCAGACAATCTGAATATACTATCAAAGTGTATCTATTTCTCCAAAAAAAAACTACAGTACAATTACTTCTTGCTGATCTCCAAAAACAGTAAGCTTCAGTTTCTCGCTGTTATTTACACTTTATATTCAAATTAGTGTCCAGACAAAGCATTCCTTCACAAGAAAAATAGATCTGTTCTAAGCGAAGTATATTCTCAGTTCAGATATGTGCATGCATATGTTCAGTTAGCAACCACACAAATATATTAAAAGTCATCTTAGATGGGAAATTGATCTCTACCTCTTGTTTGCATGTATATCACACTAGTTACAGTTAACTTCGGCTACTAAGTGAATGATTTCTCATCAGGTTGTCGAACAGCGAGAAAACATGCTTTGTTGACCTGTAGCTTAAATATGAAAAAAATACAAAGAATGACCTATAGGGAGACAATCGTATCCCTTTGCATGCATAGTCTGAAACCTTTATAAAGTCAACGCATATGCTCAAGTTGTATTGCAGGCAGATGGGCTTACAGATCAGAATGATGAGGTCCCATTTAGAGTGTGGTCAGCCTTGAAGGCCCTCCTGTTTAGCCTTCTATATCTTATTGGCAAGGAAATCTTCAGGTATTTACTCTATTCGGTACAGCAATTCTGAAGGCGGCCGGCAGTCCACCGTGCACAGAGTTTTTGGCAGAAGAAAATAGCCAAAGAAATTTCGAGACAACACCGGAGATGGTATTGTCGTTTCTTCGGATACCAACTAGAATAATTCCATTGAGATATTATAACCATAGATCTTTTTCTTTTTCAAGGCAAGCATATATCTCCTTTATAAAAGCTAATAGAGCTTCAGCAAGCAAACCAGTGAAATCAAGATTCTCTTCTAAAAGTTTGTGTTAGCTGTGTATGACCAATACTCCTTGACCAGCTCACGAAAGAGAGATCCTTCAGTTTCCATGAGCTTTGTAGGTTTGTCAAACTCCACTACTTTCCCTGGAAGTGTTCATATATAGCTCATCGGTATGGGAAAGATCCACAATACATTTGGAATTCTAAAAAAATAGTTATATTTATTATAAGTTGCGGGTAAGAGAAACATACCGTCGCTCATTGTAAGTACCATATCGCAGTCCATAACTGTTGGTATACGGTGGGCCACTGTAACGACAGTGCAATATGTGAATTCTGTCCGGATCGTTTTCTGAAGAATAGCATCTGTTGAATTGTCTATAGAAGCTGTTGCTTCATCAAGAACTAAGATGCGGCATCTTCTCAAGAGTGCGCGTCCCAGACAGAAGAGCTGCCTTTGGCCCATACTCCAGTTCGACCCATCTTCCAGAACTATTATGAACAGATCTTGATCAGTACTATGAAGGAGATAGTTCGAACACCATGCTAGCAAAATAATATAACTAAGCCAATAAGAAGGTCTAGGCGCAACTACGAGGTCTTCCTAAAGACACCAAAATTCAACAATTTGGAGATAAATCCATAAGCCCTTAAGAGTTTCTTTCATGGTTGGAGATAAATCCATTGGCAGATTCGAAGTACTTGGGTCTCCGCCTCCTCTATAAGTGGAGCATGTGTTTTCACACCTATTTGAACTTAGTTTCACGCCTATTTGAACATAGTTTCACATGTATTTTTACACCTAATTGAATTTCTGAAATGATTATCTGAGTTGCCTATTTCTTCAATTTATTAGTTTTAAAAAAGGAACTCCAAAACCAAAGTATAGATGAAAATTGACCCTTCTATTGTACTACCTCTGTTTTTAAATACAAGACATTTTGGCAGTTCAATTTAAACTGCCAAAACATCTTACATTTAGGAACAGAGGGTGTAACTGTTAAGAACATTGTAGCAGACCTCACTTTGGTAGGTTGAGTGAACCTAGGCAAAAGGTCGCCGCCAGCTCTTGGCGGGAGTTCCCTGTAATTTCTGCCATCTAGTATGGATCTTTGAGCAATGCAGGTGCCCCACCCCCCTCTCAAATAACAAAAAAAGCATAGATGAAGTGAATTTTCCTACCATGTGAATCCAATCCCTGTTCCTTCTCCTGGACAACTTCAAGAAGTTGACATTTGTCAAGAACCTGCAGCATAATAACCAGTGAAAACATAGCGCGCTATATTGTCGCTAATAGCACGCTATACCGTTCGGAGTAATGGCTCGCTAAATAAATCATGTACAATGTCTCGCTAATAGCATATTTTAAGGGCCACGCTATTTTTTCATTGATAATAACCAGTGGAGCAACCACTTTAGTGACTCCTTTTGAAATGTGCACACGCCGTTTAAAAAAGAGGGGGGGGGGGGCTTAGCCTAGCTCAGTTGATGGTAGGTGTGGCTGTACACTCCTACCAGGCCATCGCGGGTATGTCTGAGTTCTCAAACTGAATTTCGGTGCCTATTTCTTCGATTAGTGAAAAGTTGTCTAGTTCCTCCTAGGCACTCTATTTGTTTCTTGGGAAAGGCAACTTGTAATTTGAGATTCCCCAAATTCAGTTTATTCGCCCCATTTTGACAATGTGCTGAACTCTGAAATTGTTAGGTATATAAGAAAGCTGAATTGTCACAGTACATAAGAAGGTTGCCTCATGATTAAACATTGCATTACGTTCTTTAGGTGATGCATTCATTATAATCTTATCTGATCATTGGGTAAGACAAGAAAAGGCAACATTTATATCTGTGTACATCTTACCTCCCATATTTGCTGATCTGAGAATTGCCCAAGAGGATCTAGATTGTACCTTACTGTACCCTGAAAAAGTGTTGGATCTTGTGGAATGATACCCAAACACGAACGCAGGTCATGTAAGCCTATTGTACTGATGTCCACAGAGTCTATAATTATTTTCCCTTCGGCAGGTTCAACAAGTCGGAACAATGCACCAATTAACGTTGTCTTGCCACTTCCCGTTCGACCAACTATACCAATCTTATCTCCACCTTCAAACTTGCAACTGATTCCACGTAGTACAAGGGGAGTATCTTCCCTATACCTGATCTGTCAGATCAAAATCGATCGCGTAAATTTGTTAGAAGTGTTATAGAATTTTACCCTGTAAGGTGTATATGTATGTATTCACATCTGATTACTTTCAAATTTCTAATCTCCACATTGCCATCTTGGGGCCAATCTGGTAATGGTCGATTTTCTTCAACAGCTTCTGCTGCTTCACTTTGTAAGTCCATGTACTGGTTCACACGTTCCACCGAGATTAATTGATTTGCAAGGTTGCATTGGCATTGAATAGAGAAAACAAATGAAATATTTAGGGAAAGACCATAGGACAATGCCATTCCCACAAAACCTGTGCACGTACAAAACTAAGGAATTAATTCTACTTTGCAACGTTAATTTTCATAAACTGGATAGCTGTATAGTATCAAATACTTATTCACTTGACTTTGGCACATGAGCATTTTCACTAAAACTGCATTTTCATAGAAGATACAAACTTATACATAAAATCATCAAAACAAGTGGTAGCTTGTGAAATCTACGGTGTTTAAAATTCACACCTTATTCTACCCGGCAGAATGCAACAAATATAGTTTTCTTGTGAAAATAAACATCAATATCTCAATCCATAAATACAAGGCATTCTATAAAACGTTCAGTCAAAATTTTATAATTTTGACTACTATTATAGAGAAGTATTTGGACTCAATAAGTCAAAATATTATCATCAGATTTTGCATCAACATTATTTTCATACTATAACTCTCTTCTAGTTTTCTACAAACATATACTCCCTCCGTTCCAAAATAGATGACTCAACTTTATACTAGAGTTAGTACAAAGTTGAGTCATCTATTTTGGAACGGAGGGAGTACATAAGAATGTAACTTCAAATAAGTTCAGAAAAGCCATGTCTAAAACGTCATCTATTTATGAGTGGGGGAGTATCAAGTAGGTTCTCAAAACAAAAGTGTGTCAGAACTCAACTAGAACTCTAGAAGTCAATAAAAAGGTAGCAATGTCAATGCACGTAACATTTATGCAAATCAGATGCAAGCATCAATGGCCATAGAACGAGCTTGTTACTCAACTTTCTCCAAATATTTGAAGCAACATGGTGTCCATATAATTGCTTACCAGGGCTAAAAGTTCCTTGAGGAGAAATGGCCATGACAAAGGCAGAAAAAGAAAGAACTGTGGCGCTCATTATCTCCAGACGTTGAATCAGCCATTCAGTTGCTGCAAAATTGTAGAAATATGGACTGGCATTCTTGTCAATAAGATCCAAATTTTTAGCAAAGAAACGATCTTCATTCTCAAAGGCCCTTATTGTTGTAGCCCCTGAAATCGATTCACCTAAGTGATTTGATAGAGCAGACTTGGTAGTACCATTGATCCGCATCAATTCCCTTGCCGAGGCTAGATAGTACCTCTGCATGATCAAACGTAACAAGTTTCAGTTAATGGAAACTTTGAATGCAAAACTATAGGCTCATACACTCCCAGAGAAAAATAGCAGCAGATAACATCAGTTGGTGAAGGAAATCAAATAATCATAGGCATGAGGCTTAGCATAAAGAAACAAAGTCATACAGATTACCTGTAACCAAATTCGCAAAACTATCATTGGCACGGATACAAACAGAGCTTGCCATGTAATAACAACCAATACCCCTAGATTGCTATATGCATTTAAGCTAGTAGAAAGGCTAAACACAAAGGCAAATGGAATATCAAGGTCAACAATACTCAAATCTGAAGAGACCTGCAGAAGAAGAACAAGGGATTGAGTTAATCTATCATGAGAAAATTCTGTGGGTGCAAAATGTGACTGAAATTTGTCGTGTTTTCCATTCGAGTAAGAATTCTTACCCGGCTAAGAACCCTTCCTAGAGGAGTAGAATCAAAAAAGGACATTGGTGCACGGAAAAATGAATTGAGCAACTGGGAAAATAAGGATCGTGATGTCTGGATCCCAAGAACAACGATTCCTAAAGATCTTGATAGTAAGAAGAGCATTGTGCAAACTCCAATAATAATGTACACATAAATTAACTTCAGTGTACTAACATCAGGATTTTGAACATTAGCAGCCATCCATGAATTCTGTGATATTTGCCCAGCTATGAAAATTATGTGAGAAATAGCACAAAAAGAGAAATACAGGAAACCTTTGTTCTGGCGCAGGTAAAGCATATAAGGCTTAACACCTGCATCCCCTGTTTCTCTTTCCTCTTTCCTGATCAGTTGATTTTCCTGCGATGGCTTCACAGACTCTGTATATCTGCTTCCATGAATACCAACTGTCTCCTTGATCGATACTTCCTTAGCTCTTTGAGAGTCTGAGTTGTTATTAAGATCCGAAATACCCATCGTATCTTTATGGGCATTTACAAGGTCTTTATATTCTTCACAATCTGCCAATAGATCTTGATAAGGTGCAGACAGGATAACTTCTCCATCTGACATTAACTGCCAAAAATCACCACCAGTTTTAGTCTTTTAGATCTCATTAACAATAAAATAAAAATAATTATAGATAACCATAATCATAGAGGCACAAATATCATCATACGTTGACATTTCCAAAGTGGAGAGAGGTACCAAAATGGAGTCAAATACAGGTAGAAAATCAACTTGGTGGGTCACCAAAAGAACGATCTTATCTGATAGAGCACTCATGACATATTCATGTTACAAAGAGCTTTGTAAAAAAACGATAATCAAATAGTAATATGGTATGCATATGCTGATACGATCCTTACATTGAAGAGACTTGTGGCTGTATGGACATCAACGGCACTGAAAGGGTCATCAAGAAGATAGATGTCTGCATTTTGGTATAGTGCACGAGCAAGCTGGACCCGCTGCTTCTGACCACCACTAAGATTTACTCCTCTCTCCCCAATTTGAGTACAATCTCCATATGGGAACATCTCAAGGTCCTTGACCAACGAGCACCTCACGAGTGTGTTCTGGTATCTTTCCACGTCCATCGGTGATCCAAAGAGAATATTGTCTTGCACGGTTCCTGTTTGGATCCATGCATTCTGAGAAATATATGCTATTTTCCCGCAGACTTGGATCTGAAATGTTTATGCAAAGTTTAAGAGTTTGATATAAAGATGTTTAAAAAATGAATTGATTAACGTACTTCTTGGTAAATAGTGTCAAGCATAATTTTTATAACAACAGACCATGTTTCTTTTAAACGTGTCTAAACGTCTGACTTCATAATTTGGCAGTTACTCCCTCCGTCCCATAATATAAGAGCGTTTTTGACACTACACTAGTGTAAAAAAACGCTCTTATATTATGGGACGGAGGGAGTATTTCTTTAAAAGATGATGTTAGTAGAAAAGAACATACCGTGCCTTTGGTTTTTGGGATCTCTCCAAGTACAGCAGCCAAAAGCGTCGACTTTCCTGATCCTACCTCTCCACAAATTGCAATCTTTTCTCCAGCTTTCACTATCAGATTTATATTATTTAGAGCTGGTTTTGATGTATTCTCATCCCATGAGAAGCTACACGAATTCATCGCTATGGGTATAGGGTAATCAATGCCAACGTTGTATTTTTTCTTAACTTGCCCGTTAAGCTCAGATGCATCAAGGAACTTCGATATTCGAGTGAAAGCAACCTTAGCTTGTATCACAACGCGGATAACATCTGGTATTGACCTAACTGGCTCTTGCACGAGACGCAGGGTTGCCACAAAAGTGAAGACATTGCTAGCATCAAGAGGGGTTTTCAAAAGATAGCATGTTATAAAGGTCGCTGCAGAAACAAAATTAGGCGATGCCCAACAGAGGAAACTATGGTATGCCCTCCTAAACTGGAATGCTGACAACCACTTGTACTCAACCTCTCTCAACCCCTCGATGACCTTATTGAAGTGAGCTTCCCATGCATAAAGTTTCAAGATCTTCATATGAACAAATGACTCAGACATGGCCTTCAATCTCACATCCTGTGCTTCCATAAGTTTACTCTGAAATTTGTGTTGCCGTCTGGCCAATGGAATATTGCACAGTACAGCAATAATAATAACGACCAAAGATGAAACCATTGCAGCACCAACCGCATTGTATAGAATTGCCAGAGCAATGCAAAGCTGAACACTTGTTGTCCATGTCTGATGGAACCAGAATGGGAATTCCCCAATCCGATAGGCATCGACAGTCACATAGTTCAAAATTTCTCCAGAAGAGTGCTTCTTTTTTGCTGCATTTGATAGCTTCTGTTGTTTCTTATAAATAGCTGCTGACAGGAGTGACCTCACCTGCAGTCCTAATCTCCGAGTGCGGAAATTCCACTGTCTCTGTGACAGGGATTCACAGAATTTGCAGATGAACATTAACGCAGCTAGCACATAGCCTTCGTGTTTAAAGGTCCCTTTCCCAAGTGATACATTGATGAACGCCTTGAGGACTACTGGGCCAGCAGATAAGGTGAGAACCTTGAGCAAAGCAAAGAAACCTGAGACCAAGATTGCATGCCTGTGACAAGAAACAATAGTCCAGAAGAATGATGGTGTGGCGTGTGGCAGCGACTGCTTCTTGCCATTCAGCTTCTCCATGAACATCAAGTACTGGTTGCATGCTCGATCTGTGGCACCTAAAAGTGGCATGTCTTTGTCCTCAAGGGGTTTCTCGTAGCCCATCTTCATTAGAGGATTCAACCACCAAAATGAAATCTTGCTGAAAAACCCAGCTTTAGCAAAGGGAGTCACCTGAGTCTCAAAATCAGCTACCTCACCGTCTGAAAAAAAAATCAGGTTCAGAAAAGGCAGCAGAAGCGATTCAACTAGCTATGTAAGATGAAGAAATTGAGAAGAGGATTTACTTGTGACAGAAGCCATCTGCGCGAACAATCTCTGTTGCTTCCAAATGGATCAGCTCCTGTTGCAGCCCTGTCGGAAATCATGAACAAGAAACTAGTTAGGACAAAGAACAGATACTCTTTCTTTACGAAGGAGCAGAGAAAGAACAGATACTACAAATACTGGTACTGGAGCAACATCAGAGAGTCCAAATCCCATGAAATTATCCAGAAATTTGAATGTTTTCTCAAAACACAAAGATCACGGTGCCGCATGAAAATCATGGAAACCGAAAGCTGAACT
This sequence comes from Triticum aestivum, assembly GCF_018294505.1. Taxonomy (NCBI): domain Eukaryota; kingdom Viridiplantae; phylum Streptophyta; class Magnoliopsida; order Poales; family Poaceae; genus Triticum; species Triticum aestivum. The sequence goes on from NC_057813.1 coordinate 15,455,412, forward strand.
CGTCAGTCATCATCAAGTACCTTGTTGAGCCAGAGGAGAAGAAGCTGCAAGAACTGTTTTGCTTGGCTAGAAAGGATCGACGGGGAAAGCTACAGAGATGCCAGTGCTGACCTCTCTAGGCTGCTGCTAGCTGGTGAGTCCGTCCAAGCTTAGGCTGCAGGGTCTGGCGCCGCAAGCTCTTTTATTACTACGAGTACGGCGCTGCTAACGTGCCATATGTTTTGGAATCTCCTGTCGTATGCTGAGATCGTAGCCTGAGTCAAATCTTCTGTACCGGATTCCGGTGGCCAGCCATTTAAATATACGCCGCACCTGTCACCATGTTAATAGTTATATGTAAGCTTACCGAATTTACTTGTCTGGAGTAGCAGTGACGCAAAAGCACACCAGTAGACTTGTTAATTGTGGGTGGAATCCCTCTAGTGTCACATTTTGTAGATCAAAGGGCTCTTCTCCCTGTCCCATGTCATAGAAACAGAGCAACATCCAAGTCCACTCCTACATGCCTTGATAGGCAACCATGACATCCATCAAAACAGAACCAGCTAAAGCAACATCCTACAGCTGAAGGGAGACACAGCAAGCAGAGATAACCCTGAGCATAACGACGCCGCGTCTCGCCTCCGTGATCATCAGCGACCCCAGGTCCAGCAGGAGTGTGGTTCTTTGTTCCTTGGTCGCCGTGTGAGCTGTGGAACTTCCAACCATCTTGCGTCCATAAGGAGCAGGCACTTGTCCAGGATCTGCAAGCTCTGTTTCGTCAGGGGAAAATTTGGACTCAAAAGAATAGTATATATCATGGTATGGAATAGTAGAGTGGATAGTTACCCCTCTTGCATCACATAACACAATCGAACAAAGATCAAATAATTGCATCACCAGACACAGGAATTTGCGACTGCCCAAAAGGCATGTGGTGCCAGTGTCATGCACAGACTTATAGCTCAGCTGAAAGAAACAAATTGGACTTGAGAACAAGAATAATCAATCTTTGAATAATACGGGGAAAGAATCAAAAAAAGTAAACATAGACCCAGCAGTAATATATTTTAGGCAGTCTAAACATTAAGCATTGAGCTGCAATTTGAAGTTGTAACTGACATACGATGGAACATGCTGATAAAACTGGGCATGAGAGCAGACCATACTGATATTCTTCCTATCACTAATTAAGTGGAAACCAACGGAGGCTACTTCCTTTGACTTTCTCGGCACAAACGCAGCCTTGGACACAGGGATGCTCACCTCGGCATCTGGCCACTTTCAAGTAGTCACTTTTAATCAAGGCACTGAACTGAACACTTCCTTCCTATGTGTCACTACCTAGTAAATGAAATTGCACACAGGTAAATGTGTAAACTGCAGCAAATTTAAAACGAAAGAAAGGAGAGAGCATTTCAATCCTTGCCCTTATTTCTTATACTATGTTGTTGATTTACTAACCCCCTTACCTCCTCTCACAGTGGCCGCCTCCTCCCCATTCCTCACCGACCGGGAACTGCCACTAAACTCCTCGCGGGGTGGCGCGACCTGAATCCATCCAGTGCAAGGTCGGAAGGTGGGGTGGGGGGACCGGCTACATTTTAACGGAATGCCTGGGCACGGCGGCGGAGCGAGTTGCGCTCCGGCCGGCAGGGGAGGAAGAAAGAAGTGATGGGCTCGGACGTGTGTGTACGTACAGTCGCGGACGTTGGCCCAAAGTGACTCCGGCCCAGGCCTGTCAAATGCCGGCCCGGAGACTGAAAGAAGGCGGAAAAAGACTAGTGCGTATTCACGAGAGCAGCTAGTTAACAATCCTTCGGAGCGCTTGTAACGAGCGGTTCCGGAGCGCTACACGCACGACAAATATCACGCGCGGAGCGCTTCCGTGAGGGAAAACCAACCGGCACGGTTGGTTCCTGGTTTTTCCCTTTTCTATTTGTGGTTTCATGCGTTTTGCAGTTTAACCCTTCAACTATTAGCATTTTCCGTTTTTTCCTTTCCGCACGATAACACTAAGAAAATAACGGACAATCGCGTTGGTTCTCTGTTTCCTTTTTGTTTCCCTTTTTGTTCCGATTATATTTCTGGAAAATGGAGATCTATGGGGTAGTTACGGGTGGCGGCTACCAACACTATCAAATGTGACCTTTCAAGTAAGGAAAAAAGAGGAACACTATCAAAGGCATGGTTTGACGCACCGTAGGGATGACTGCAGAGGCATTGCTCAATCCTGTCAATGCAAATGTATGTAGTCCCTATACGCACACATGTATACTAGTAGAGGCATGGTTTGTATAAGTTTACAAAATTGGAGCATAGTGTCTCCGGCGCGGGGAACCTCCTGCTTGCCTTCGGCTCGTTAAATTTTCATAAACATCTTGAAGGGCGGGCATGTGTCGAAGTGTGTTGGTCATGCAGCGTGTTGGTTTGTGCGGCGTGTTGTTCGTCGTGGCGTCACACGGCGCCTCCGGCACGGGGAACCTCATGCTCGCCTTCGGCTCGTTAAATTTTCATAAACATCTTGAAGGGGGAGGCATGTGTCGAAGTGTGTGTTGGTCGTGCAGCGTGTTGGTTCGTGTGGCGCGTTGTCCATCGTGGCGTCACACGGCGCCTCCGGCGTGGGGAACCTCCAGCTCGCCTTCGGCTCGTTAATTTTTCATAAACATCTTGAAGGGTAGGCATGTGTCGAAGTGTGTGTTGGTCGTGCAGGTGTCTTGGTTCGTGCGGCGCATTGTCCGTCGTGGGGGTGGGGTGGGGTTGGGGACATGGTACATTTTAACGGAATGCCTGGGCACGGCGGCGGAGGGAGTTGCGCTCCGGCCGGCGGGGGAGGAAGAAAGAAGTGATAGGCTCGGACGCGCCCAAAGTGATTCTGGCCCAGGCCTGTCAAATGTCGGCCGGAGACTGGAAGAAGGCGGAAATAGACTAGTGCGTGTTCGCGGGAGCTCCTACTGGACGCTCGTTGTGTCCAACAGGGCGCCGGCGCACAGGGGGCGACGCGACTGGGCCAGCCCAAACTAGCGAACAGCAGTCAAAACAGGGCGCCGACGCAACTGGGCCAGCCCAAGCTAGCGAACAGCAGTCGAACTAATTTTTTTTAGGTTTTTGTAAGAATCGAACCCTTTTTTTGCGGTAATTCAGAGAGCTTTATTAAATCAAGGTGTTCCAGGACAGTCAGCCAACAGGCTGGTCACTAGGAAGCTAGGGGTCTCATCGAGGCAGCACTCAGTCACACTCAGCTTGCTTGGCACACAGATGTGCCGAAACGTTTGCTGACCGATTTACATGAAGTACATCAAATAACGAAAAATCGCTAACTAGCTCTTCAATTTCTAGTAAGATAGGGGCCACAATTGAACGAGAATTGTGACGATTGCTCCACAGTTGCACCATCTCTAGGCAATCCATCTTCATGATGGACATGTGTGAGTCCATGAATTTTGGCAAAGCGAGCACCATCACGCATTGCCAAAGCTTTCGAGATAAGTGGGTCGGAAATACCCACATGTGGTTTACACCATGATCCCATGAATGCAGTGCTCGAGCGCGCGACACCGTCCGCACCACTACAATTTTGAGCGAAGTTGATTGCCCCATCCGTCGTGATCTTAACAATACCCGCATCTGGAGGCCTCCAATCATAGCCCGGGAGTATTTTGGTAGCACTTTGTGGCAATTCCAGCAACGCAAGCGACTCCTTAATCGAGCGCAAGGAGGTAGCAGGATCCAGGCCCTTTTGGTCATGTTTTAACCTGTTGCGTGAGTGCCAAATAATCCACATGATGGTGATAATTTTAGCTCGGTCCATCTCTACCATCATAGGATCACATAAGATGTCTTTCGCCCAAGAGCTAGAGTGTAGTCTGGGCAGTTGTATATCAAACCAAGCATATGCTTCTTCCCAAAAACTTTTTGCATGGGGGCAGAACATCAGCGCATGTTGCAGATCCTCCTCCATAGCTAAACAAATTTTGCACCTTCTTATCTCTGCAATGTGTCGCCGGTTCAGAGTATGTTCATCTGGAAGAATTCCGCGCAGGACTCGCCACCAGAAAACTCGAACTTTTGGGACCACATTCAGTTTCCAAAGGGCTTTCCACATCTGTTTTTCATTCCATGAGGTTTTAGTAGCCGTCCCTTCCTCGAGAGCAGATCGCTCTTTTTGAGCCACTAGAGTACGGTACGCCGTTTTTACAGTGTAGTTGCCTGAGGGATCAAAGGCCCAAGCATAGTAATCTTCACCGCCTCCCTGCCGTAGCGGTATATTAAGAATAGCTGCAGCATCAAGTGCGATGAAAGAATCTCGAACCAGTTGTTGATTCCACGTCCAATTATCTCTGTCAATAAGATCCGACACATATTCAACATTAGTCGCTGGTGGTCTAGACAATGGAGTCATCATTGTAGTTCCTGGTATCCATTTGTCCGTCCAGACTGAAATAGAACTGCCGTCTCCAACTCTCTTGATCAGACCGGCATTAAGTGTCTCTCTTCCTGCTATGATCGCACGCCACGTCGCGGAAGCAGACTTGGGCACCGATGCATGTAAGAAATCAGTGTCATGGAAGTAGCGGCCTTTCAAGACCCGAGCACACAGGGAATTAGGTTTGGTCATGAGTCTCCATCCATGTTTTCCAAGCAAAGCAAGATTGAAGAGTGGCATATCGCGGAACCCCATACCTCCATTGCACTTGGGTGAAGCAAGTTCTTTCCAAGAAACCCAGTGCATACCTTTTTTGTCAAGAGAACTACTCCAGAAGTAACAAGCCATAGGTGAAGTAATGCTCTTGCACGTCTTTTTTGTCAAACGGAACGTACTCATGCCGTAGGTTGGCATTGCTTGCACAACTGACTTCAACAAAACTTCACGTCCAGCACACGCAAGTAACTTTTCAGACCATCCTTGGATTTTGGCACGAGCTCTCTCTCCAATATGATCGAAAGTGCCACTTGTAATCTGCCCTACTGCCGTGGGAAGACCGAGATATCTCTCGCTGAAAGTCTCAGCTTGAATATTCAGAGACCCCTCCAGTAAGTGACAAACTGACTGCGGTGTGTTTGTACTGAAATAAATAGCACTTTTCTCACGATTAACACACTGCCCAGAAGCCGTAGCATATATCTGCAGAATTTCATTCAACTGCTGAGCACTTTGTTGTTTCACACTAATGAAAATAAGACTATCATCGGCGAACAATAAGTGGCTGACACAAGGAGATCTGTAGCTAACTCAGATTCCTCTATCAATGTAGTCACCACCATAAAATTTCAGCAAAGATGAGAACCCTTCTGCACATAGAAGAAAAAGGTAAGGTGATATAGGATCACCCTGTCGCAATCCCTTCGAAGGTGTGAAAAAGGGTAAAAGATCACCATTTACTCGCACTGATAATCTGACCAAAGTGATACACTTCATGACAAGACGAACAAACATACTGCTGAAACCCAATTTGAGCATAACAGACTCAAGATAGTGCCACTCAACTCGATCATAGGCTTTCATCATATCAAGTTTAACAGCACAAGCATAGTTCGTTCCTTTCTTTCTTCTTTTCATAGTATGAACAGTTTCATAGGCCACTAGTACATTGTCCGTGATTAGTTGGCCGGGGACAAACGCACTTTGTTCCTCACTAATAACCTCTTCCAATAGACCTCTCATCCTGTTCGCGATAGCCTTTGATGCAATTTTATATAGCACTGGACAGAGAGCAATTGGACGGTACTGAGATATGAACTGGGGATGTCGTACCTTTGGTATCAACATAATGGAGGTATCGTTTAGACCCGCTGGTAATTCCCCGCCATTAAGAAAATCCAGGACCGCCATTGTGATATCATCCTTCAGAATATCCCAGTGGCGTTGGTAGAAACCGGCCGTGAAGCCGTCGACACCCGGAGCTTTGGAAGGTGCCATTTGAAATAGCGTCGTCCGTACCTCATGCTGGTCGAAAGCTTTGTCGAGCGGCTCGTTCATATCAGCCGTAGCCTTCGTCGACACATGTTGCAACAGTTCACTGGAATATGATAACCCTTGCGACTCAAAAAGCTGCTGGTAGAACGACTACACCTCCTGTTTATCCTCCTACTCATTGGCACATACAGAGCCGTCCGAGCGCCGCAGCCTAGAAATGCGGTTGATTTTCCGCCGTTGTGCTGCTTGCGCATGAAAATAACCTATGTTACGGTCCCCTTCACTTAGCCAAGGCACTCTTGAGCGTTGCCGCATCCACACTTCCTCTTGGTACATAGCTTCTCTAAGCTTCTTGACCACCGCCTTGTCCTCATCTGATGGTCCCTGACCGATGGAGAGACTACGTAAGAATCGAACCCTGGATTTCATTGCTCGCGAAGAGGTGCTAGTACCAGTTGAGCTAGGGTACGTTGTTGTATATTTGGCTGCGCGAAATGCGTACAAACCGTAACTAGCGCCGATACCCTTCTCAAAAAAAAGAAAAAAAAACTAGCGCCGATACTATTTTTTTGAAATTTCAAACGCAAAACAATTTTGTTTGAAAAAATACAAATGTTTACGAAACACAAACGCATTTCAAAATTGTGAAGAAATTTTAGAAAAATCAGGCACTTAAAAAAAGGAACTTTTTCGAAAATAATGAACAATTTTCCTAAACTCTCGAAAAAAATTCAAAATGCAATTTTTTAAAATTCCATAAAATCTTGTAACATGAACATTTTCTGAACATCTAAAACAAAATTTGAAAACATAACATTTCTTTCAAAACTGGAACATTTCTTTGAAAGTCCAAACCAAAATTTGAAACACGAACATTTTTTGAACATATAGAACATTTTTTGGAAAAAAGTCTGTGTATTTTATGTAACACAAACACTTTTGAACTTTGTAAAAGAATTATTTACAAACAGAAACATTTTCAAAAACCAGAACATTGTCTAAATTTTTGAACAAATTTTGAAAATTGGAACATTTTCTAAAATTCCCAAACAGATCTTAATTTGTGAACAAATTTCAACAATTGAATCCGCGAAAACATATGGAAAAAAGGAACATTTTTTAAAATTTCTAGATTTTTTTATTATGTGAACACAATTGAAAAATGTGAAAGTTTTTTGAATTTTTGAACAAATTTTGAAAACGGGAACATTTGTTGGATTTGTGAACAATTTTCTAAAACGGACACAATTTCAAAAACAAGAATAATTTCTAATTCATGAACAAAATTTAAAAATGCAAACCTTTTTAATTTATGAACAAATTTTAAAACATGAATATTTTCTGAATTTTTTAACAAATATGGAAGACAGAAACATATTTCTTAAACCGAACATTTTTTAGTTTGTGAACAAAATATTAAAAGGACAAACAATTTTTGAAATTTGGAACAATTTTTGAAATTCTAAACTTTTCGAAATTTCTGAACAAAAATTTAAAAGAAGTAACATTTTCTGAAAAATCAAACAAAATTTTCATTTTTAATTTTTTCTAAATTTCTGAAACATTTGTCAAAAATAGAAAAAGTTCAAAAAGAAAAGAGTAAGAAGAAAGAAAATAAAAAACAGAAAGAAATAAAGAAACATAAAAAAAGATAGAGAAAAGACGAAAAAGGAAATATTAATCAAAAGTAAAAAGAAAAAAGAAATATAGAATGAAATACCGGTTTAGGAACCTTGTAGAAGGTTCCCAAAACCGGTATGGTTGGAATGCTAACAGGCCGGCCCACCCACCCCCCTCGGTCGATACCTGTGTGGTAGCATGACTGTTTGCCGCAAAGAGCGGCAAATAGGGTTTTCCCGTATTCGCACCGCACAACCCTCGCCTCTCTTCTCCAGCCTCCACGAGGTAATTACCTTCCAATTTCAAAAAAGAAAAGTAATTACCAAAAAGCATCACATATGGGCTAGGGTAACAACTTAGTACTCCCTCCCTTTTTAAATATAAGTTTTTTTTGGAGATTTCAATATAAACTGCATGGGTAACAACTTAGTACCACATTTCAAACAACTCACAGAGAACCATCAGTTTTAAAAATTGCCTCCCATAATCTTATTCAGATATGAATATATCCACTTCCATATCCATATTTGTGTCAAAATCTCATACCATATTTATCTTTAAATTTTCCAAATAAATCTGTATACAGATAATTTTTGTTTCCATTTTAATTTGGATGCAGATGTTTGGGATACAAACATGAATTTTCTCAAATACGAATATCGAATATTTAAGATTATCCACTACCAGTTTCCACACCTTGAGGGGCTGATCGATGTCTGCCTACGCCTCTCATCTTACTACAACACAATTGCATCGACCCCCCCCCCCCCCCCCCCCCCCGAGTTTCATCTTGGACAGATGATAGTGCTTTGTACAAAGTGTATAAGCAAATAAAAATGAGAACGGACGTTTTGGCTCTTGGCCTCCATGAAAATTTCAAATTTCAAACTTTTCGGTTCCAAAAAAATCTGAAAATTTTTGTGCAAGTAAAAAAGGATGTTATGTGTATGTAAAATTTTAGGGTGAAATACGTTGAAATGCGACCTGTACAAAAAAGACAAATTCATGGTCTGAGAGGATGAATAGTACCATGTGTTAAAAAGGCTCAGATTTGTCTTTTTTGCACAATCCTCATTTCAACATATTCTTCCCTGAAAATTTACACACATGTGTTACGCCTCCATGTATATCTGTAGGGTTTTTCATAATTTTTTGAAACATAGAAAATATGAAATTTAACAAATTTTGAATTTTTCAAAACCGAGCTCCATGGGGCTCGGCCTCCAAAGGCAATATCCGAATAGAAATACTCTCTCTCTATACACATGGCAATATAAATAGGCAGTTCTTAACGTCAAAAGCAAGCTGCTTTCCATTTGAGAAATACACTGAAGCATATCCAACTGAAACCAATGTCATCTCTTTACATGGCAGAGTCTGAAATATAAAGTCAAATGCATTCAGCAAAAACTTACCAAGCTACTGTAAAATGTAAATGATGCCCAAGTGAGTGTGTTAGCCAATTTACAAGAGACTCGACCATAACGTGTCAGCAAACACAGGCAGAGTGCACAACTCAAGTCCCTCCGGTTTAGCATTCTACTCAGTATACTGTATGTGATTACTGAAGCAAGGAAATCTTCAGGGATTTACTCTGTCCAGCTTCACCAATTCTGAAGGGCAGCGGCAGCCCACCATGTATTGCACAGAATTTCTGGTAGCAATAGACAGCAAAAGAAATTTCCAGACAATAACAGACAAATAGTACTGTCTTTAATTTCTCTTGGAAAGGTGCAGCAAGTAAACAATCAAAATTGGGATTATCTTCTAAACAGTTCCGTTCGATGTGGACCAATACTCCTTGACCAGCTCACGAAAGAGAGATCCTTCAGTTTCCATGAGCTTTGTAGGTTTGTCAAACTCCACTACTTTCCCTGGAAGTGATCATACATAGTTCATTAGTATGGGAAAAGATCTACAATACATTTGGCTTGACGTATAATAATTCATATAATCCATATTAATTGGTTCGGTTCAATAAGTGATGAGTTCTATAAACAGGTCCGGTAAGAGACATACCGTCGCTCATTGCAAGTACCATATCGCAGTCCATAACTGTTGGTATACGGTGGGCCACTGTAATAACAGTGCAATATTTGAATTCTGTCCGGATCGTTTTCTGAAGAACAACATCTGTTGCATTGTCTATAGAGGCCGTAGCTTCATCAAGAACTAAGATGCGACATCTTCTCAAAAGCGCGCGTCCCAGACAGAAGAGCTGCCTTTGGCCCATGCTCCAGTTCGACCCGTCTTCCAAAACTATTATGACAAGATCCTGATCAGTACTATGAATGAGGTAGTTCCAATGCCATACTAGCAAAAGGATACAACTTCGAGGTCTTCCTAAAGACACAAATTGACATGATTTTATCTTTGCCAAGAGTCTCATTCATGGTTGGAGCTGAATCCATTTGTGGATTCGAAGTACTTGGGTCTCCACCTCCTCTACTGGTGAAGAATAAACCTAGGACTACTAAAAGTTTCACATATTTAGTGGCACCGGTACATGTATTTTTCACATCTGATTGAATTTCTGAAATGAATCAATCTGGGTTTTCTGTTTGCGCAGTTTATTAGATCAAAAAATGAAACACAGAAACCAAAGTACAGATGAAGTTAAGTTCCCTACCATATGAATCCAATCCCTGTTCCTTCTCCTGGACAACTTCAAGAAGTTGACATTTATCAAGAACCTGCAGCATAATAACAAATAGAGCAACCATTTTAGTGATTCCTAGAAAAGTACATATAAGAAACTGGAGCCTAAGCCTAGCTCAGTTGGTGGGAGGTGTGGCTGTACACTCCTACCAGGTCATCACCCATGTTTGAGTTCTCAACTCATATTTGACCTGTGAAAAGTTGTCTAGTTCCCCTAGGCAATCTAGTTTTTTTTATGAGAGGCAACTTGTCATTTGAGATTCCCCTAATTCAAATCATTCCGTCCCAAAAGAACAAAATCATTTCATTCCCATTTTGGTAATGTGCTGAACTTTCTGAAATCTTTAGGTATATATCAAAGTAACTGAGCTGAATTGCCACAGTATTAAAGAGTGAAGCCTCGTAATAAAGCATCGCATCAGGCTCTTTAGGTGTGATACCTTCTTCATAATCTTATCTGAATATTTTGTAAGGCGAAAAAAGGCAAAATAGATATCTCTGTACATCTTACCTCCCATATTTGCTGATCTGAAAATTGCCCAAGAGGATCTAGATTGTATCTTACTGTACCCTTAAAAAGTGTGGGATCTTGTGGAATGATACCCAAACGTGAACGCAAGTCATGCAAGCCTATTGTACTGATGTCCACAGAGTCTATAACTATTTTCCCTTCGGCAGGTTCAACAAGACGAAACAATGCGCCAATTAACGTTGTCTTGCCACATCCTGTTCGACCGACTATACCAATCTTATCTCCGCCTGCAAACTTGCAAGTGATTCCATGTAGCACAAGTGGAGCATCATTCCTATACCTGATCTGTCCAATGAAAATCAATCGCATAAATTTGTTAGAGGGTACATAGGTAGTTTCAAACGATCTCCGGTCCCCTCTCCTCTCGCGACCGCGTCGCCCCCGCGGGCGACCGGTCGCGCCTCCAGCGCCTCCTCCCCGAGCCCCCCCCCCCCTCCCCTCTCTCCTTGCCGCCGTCGCTGGCGTCCGGCCGGGCCTGGCCCGGGCGGCGCTGGCGGCGGCGGCCTCTGGCCTTTCCCCTCGCGGGTCGCTCCGACGCGGGCGGGGCGGCGCTGCGGGGTGCTCCCAGGCGGCGGCGGTCCGGCGCAGCGGCGGTGCTCTCCGGCGTGGTGGCGGGGGATCTTCTGGGCGGCGGGGTGGCGCGGCGATGCGATTTGGCGGCGCCCGCTCGGCCCAGATCTGGGCCCTTCGGGCCCCATCTGGGTCTGGGCGGGCCGGCGGTGGGGAGGGTCGTCGGTGTGGCTTCCGGGAGGCAGGGGAGCGGCGATGAGCGGGTGGATGCTGGCGGCGCTGGTGCCGCCCTGCTGCAGCGTGGCCGGCGGGGCTTTATGGGCCCAAATCGGGCCTGGCCGGGCCAGGGGTGGCCTGGTATGCCCTGCTGCTGCGTCTGGATGGCGACCGCGACGGTGCCGGAGACTTGGGCCTCCCGCACGACTGCGGTGGAGGTAGTTCCCTCCCGCGTGGTTCCGGTGCTGCTGCTCCTGTCGCCTCGTGCGTCTCTCTCCTTCCTCTTGGCCTCGTGGTGGTGATCTCGGTGAGGCGGCGTGGGTGGCGTCAAAACCGCGGTGGCGCATGCTGGTGGGCGGCGAGGTGGCTGGTTGGCTTCGGCCTGGTTGGGTGCTGGGGCTTGGAGTGCGGGAGAAATCCCTTGCCGGCTCTCTTCCGGCTCCGATGCGGTGACACCTACGGTTGCCACCATCCCTTCTTGGAGGGTGTCGGATGTATCCATCCCCCACTTCCTTTCGCGTGCCGGGGAAACCCTAGGACATGTCCGGGCAGCAGCGTCGTCGACGTCGCATCCCTTGCTGGAGGTGCTGCTTGGTATGCGGCGGGTCGGAGCCTGGGTCTGTGGTGGATCAATTTCGGAGGGCGCAGCGGTGGCGGGTCATCCGCGCTTTGTCGAGCTGCCGTTGTTGGCATTTCTTTCTTCTTCTTTGTTCTTTCTCTTTCATTTGGGCTTGTTGTGCTTCTCGCCCGAGCACTCCTCTGTATCGGTGTTGGTTGCTTTGTAATACAAAGCGGGGGGAAACCCTTTTTCGGTATAAATTTGTTAGAGGTGTTAATTAGATTTTACCTTGTATGTTGTACATGTAAATATTATATTTGATTACCTTCAAATCTATAAGCTCTAAATTGCCATCTTGGGGCCAATCTGGCAACGGTCGATTTTCTTCAACAACTTCTGCTGCTTCACTTTGTATGTCCATGTACTGGCTCACCCGTTCCACTGAGATTATTTTATTCGCAAGGTTGCATTGGTTTTGAATACATGAAACAAATGACGTATTTAGCGTAAGACCATAGGACAATGCCATTCCAACAAAACCTGTGCAATTATGAAAGCAAGGTATTAATCTACTACTTGTTAATATCTATAAACTGAAAATTGTCAGATACTGTATTTAGTTGACTCCAACACATAAGTGGACTAGAACTGCATCTGTTATGTACTAAAAGTACTTGATGGGCTACATAGAAGAAGAAAAGAATAGACTGGAAAATCCCACAAAATCAGAAACATTTAATCATTGATGCGATAGACATTTTCTTATCAATTACTCCCTCCGTCCCAAAATAAGTGTTGCTGACTTAGTACAACTTTGCACTAAAATTGTACTTAATCAGCTTATTTTGCAATGGAGGGAGTACATACTAAAAGTGTTTTGATGGGTTAACCAGAAAAAAATGCTTAAAAAACCCATAAAAATCAGAAACACCTGAGAACTTATTTGACTGACCTCTTAGTTAACAAAGCACAACCCTTAGATTTTCATAAACAGCATTGATTAGCTATGCAACCCAGATCTCATGTGCTGGGTACTGTATCCTAACCAGCATCCACCTCACCTATCCTAACCAGCTCAAACACGTTTGTTTTTTCCTTCCATACTTTCATCACACGTGACTTCCATCTTTACATCACAGTAGATTGTAAACACATTTCTCCCCTTCCATACTGATTCTATGACGTGAGAAAAAATTGCTGGATCCATTTGTCGGTGGCATTTAATGGACCTTCAACGAAAAATCTGTGATAGATTTTCTTTTTATTTTGATCCTTCCCCAGACCACACCTGGTGTGGGAGCTTCTAGCACTAGATCTGTTGTTTTTTATTGATAAATATATTTTGATTGCATTATATTGAGGTGCATAGTAGTAATTGTTATTCTCATGGTGTGCGTGGATGAGTTGGCAGTTATAGGAAGCAGAGGACAACAAGACGTGGTTTGCTCGCGTGTTCATTTGTCGACCTTGCCATGTGCTTAGATAGATCATTAAAATAATTTTATGTGGAATTTCCTTAAGATTATTTACTTGAAAAACATGTGGGTTAGTGTGTAGGTGCTACCTTTTGGGTGAGGTAAAAATGAATTTAGTATTCTTAAAACTCACTCGAGGAACAAAAAATTACATGGTGAGGAGCCAAACTACATGGTATCAAAGTTTAAGGGCCAAAGTATCGGTTTAATGCACATAAACAATGAAGAAAAGTCAAGAATGTTTAAGTACTACCTTTTGTTATCCAAGACATTGATGTGTTGCATGTGAAAGTGCATCTAGGCCCCTACATATCCTTTTGTATTGATGGCGAAAAATTAAAGGAACCAATGAGGCCAATAGTTTTGTAGTCTTTCTTTCTTGTTTTGAGTTATAAGGATCCCTCACTATTAAGAGGGGATCAAGGGATGTGAAGCTCAAGCACATGCTCAAGTCATTCTACATCTAAAATCCTTCCTATCCACCAAAAGGTCCAATGCCAAATAGCCAACCATCCTAGGTCAAAGGCAATTAAAAGGCAGTTTTTAGTTGGTTAGACCATTTGGGCCAATTCTGGCCAGAAAGTCTGAGTCTGGATCTGTTACTATGCACAGACTATTGGGATGATTCCTAGGCCAAACAAACAGTCGCACTGTTTGGTACTAGCTCTCAATTTTAGTCGGACATATGCTGGACTGTCTGGTACTTACTCGACTGCTCTTGGTTTTGCCTGGATAGAGGCCAGACTGCCCGGGACTTTCCCAGCAGCTCTCGGTCCTGGGGTGATTCCCAGGCTTGACTGTCTGACCTTGAGCCTATTCTTTGCTTCTTCGTTGTTTTCTGCTGCTGACAAGGGCCGTTGGAGCTGGTCTGACTATCTGATAATACTTTTTTAATCTGAAAATAGCTAGTTTTTTTCCTACCCAACACCGCTTCGGGGTAGGGTTGACCGTTCATTCTAAAAATATCATATCTAGCTAAGAATACTCCTGACGCTTTCCCAACCCTAATCCTTTGATTCCCTGAGAGGTTTGTGAGGGATTTTCTAGAGGAGATAACCTTAACCAAGATTCGCTATTCGACTGATAATTGCGTGATTTGAGCAAGTTCTGAGCATTCCCCTTTCATCTTGTTATTCTTAGAAGTTGGAGACTCCTAGTTTGTGGATTGCCCCACCATTTGCATTCTAGCTACAAAGCATAATTTGTAATAAAAAGAGCTAAAAATATTAGAAGACCTATTCACTCCCTTAGGTCCATCTCAATCCTTTCAATTGGTATCAAAGTAAGGACTCTTTTAAGGGCTTTCATCGTCTTAGAAGGCGCAGAGGGTACCTCTTCCAGGGATGTCGAGAATTTGTACACCGTTGCAGATCTCACCAAGTTGACATTGGAGCATAAATCCCAATTGGATGCTTCTACGGAGGTATTCGTTAACAAAAGGATAGCCAAAGCTCTTCCACTAGGGAATAGTGTTCCTGTCACCTCACAACTTGTGGAGACACAACCATTGGGTTTGGGTAACACCGGTGCTACGCCTCCTAGCTTCAACCAAGCATCAGGGGCCTATCCCCCCACCTCTACTACCTTCCACTCCTAAATACCACTATGTCGGCTCACCGCCCGTCTTTGACAGAAGACACTACTCTCATTGGAAGTTTCCTATGGATTCTCGTATTCATAGTTCTTTGGTGGCGCTTTGGGATATTATGGGGCATGGATTCAATTCTGTGTATGCCGGTAACTTGACTCTGCGTGAAGTGATTGACCAAGAACTCAATGCCACCACTATCCATTTGAGGCCTTTCGAGAGAGATCTATGCCCAAGTCATCCTCGTCAAGTCTGCAAAAGCTCAACGGGATCATTTGGTTGTCATGAATAAAGGCACCACAAGCATTCAAAGGTTAAAAGTATCAAATGGCCAACAATGAGATGAACTTGTTTGTGATGAACCCCGACAAAACACCTCAACCACTCCATTCACGACTCACCGCTCTTGTCGTCCAGTTACAAGGCTTTGGGTGTGAGAAGATCAATGATGGATCCATCATGAGCAAGTTCATTGGAGTACCAGCACCTCACTTCCTATGTATGGTGTTCCATATTCATCAAAAGAGTGATTATGCAACCTTGGTTCCTGATGATGTTCTCGCTTATTCCATCACCCATTACGACATGATTGAGGATGGAAAGAAGACTCCTATGACTCACGAGTTGTCCAAGCCTCTTTCATGGACGGGCAAACGTGTTTAAGAGGAATAATCATGTGAAGAGGAAGAAGAATCTTGAGTTCTAACTATCAAGATTGATGCGAACAATTACATGAAGAGAACAAGATATAGAGAACTATGCCAGAACCATTACACGAAGAGAACAAGTTTAAGACTAAGTTGACTTCTTCCACAACAATGCCTTCAAGAAGGAATAACACCCTTGTGCGGTCGTGTTGTGCCACTGTTGTCGTATACGGCTGGAGGCAGCCAAGACAAGGATTTTCAACTTGAATGCCAAGACAGCCAATCAAGGTCAGAACATGACATGGAGATGATGCCTTCAACAAGGTAACAATGCAAGTTCGGCCGCTATTGAGGCCAACAAGGACAAACTGACGACTTCTTACTTCTTGGGCGAGGCGGGTCCACCACGTTTTCTTCCCTAAGGGGCGACCGAGAGGCGATTGCAAGGCGATCGGGAGGCGGCGTCTAGGGTTAGGGTTTGAACGTAGGGCGGTGGTGATCTTGGGCAGCGGAACTGCGGCGACGGCGTTGTGGTCTCTGCTGGCTATGGTGTTTTGTCCCACTTGAAGGCGGTGCCCATGGCGTCCTCTTCGAGCAGGGGAGGGAGGAATTCGTCAACGGTGGCGACTCCGACGAAGAAAGCTTCGCCTGAGAAGGCGGGACAAATCGACAAGGCGAAGGGGGGATCGTCAGAATCCCCGGATGGTAAGGCGTCGGAGGAGGCTGCGTCCCTATCGGCGAAGATGGGGGGTGGCGCTGACTGAGAAGGAGGTTGCTGGCTTTGTGTTCAGCGATCCTGGACCATCAAGGAAGCAGGTTCCAAAGTGGGCGGTCGTAGAGAAGTCTTTCTCCCCGCGGCCCTGAATAGACATGCTTTTGAAAGGGCGATGCATAGAGCCTGGGGTCTCCATCGTGAAGCTCAGTTTAAGGATCTAGGGGCAATATTTTCATGATCAAATTTGGCAGTGAGAGAGACTGGAAGCACGCACTGCATAATGGTCCATGGCAGTTCGATTTCAAGGTTGTGGCACTGAAAGACTATGATGGCGAGACTAGGTCGTCGAAGATGATCTTCGACTCGGTTGATGTATGGGTGAGGGTAGACGATCTACCCCTGGACAAGAGATCAAAGGAGTTTGGCGAGGCTCTTGGGAACTGGATAGGCAAAACAGCAAGGGTGGATGTGGGAGAGGATGGTATGGCAAGAGGAACACATCTCAGGGTAAGGACCAAGATCCAACTGCATGAACCATTAGTACGTGGTTTTTACCTTAAGAAGAAGCTGAAAGATGGCAATCTCAGTAAGAAGAAGCCGGAAGAGGACGAAAAAACTTGGTTTGAGTTTGCATATGAAAAAGTTCCCCACTTTTGCTTTGACTGTGGAAGACTTGTGCATGTGGATGGAAGGTGTGATCCCCCAGTTGATCCACTGTCTCAATGGGGGGAATGACTGCGGGCGTCCCTAGGCAGGTCCTCGTCCGGGTCTCATGAAAAAAGCAAGGTTTGGGGGGATCGGGCAATGGTTGCAGCAAGGAAGGCCCAATGTCTAGCGCAGGGGATTATGGCTCAAAGGGTTGGGGGTCTGTCAGGGATCTGCCTACACGTCGACCACTATGCAGAGATTACACGCCTTCGGCGGATTCCCACACTGGTGGGATGAGACACAGAATAAGAAAGAGCAGGAGGAGGTTCAAAGCCCAAACAAAATGCGCACTGGCGCGGGGGGCGAAAGAGCAAGAGACTTGCGCGAGGATCTAAAAGGAAAGCGGGAAAGGGTTTTACGCAATGAGATACACCAAAAGGTTAAAGAGGGCATCATATCCCCTAGGAAGCATCATGATTTTACAGGAAAACACAAGCAGGGAGAGAAGCCATTCAGGGGGCATCAGAGGAGGCCGGGGCATTTTGTTCGCAAGCCAAGAGTTGACGAGGGGGCGTTCCGACAGCGGAACGGCCACCAACAGTATGTGCCACGGGAAAGGAAACGTTCCTCCAGGCAGGTATGGGTAGTGAAAGGTGAAGGGGCCAGAAAGGATGGAGCTGATTGTCTCTCTGGTGATAAACGACAGAAGGTGTCGTCTATTTTTGAGCGGATCGGTGATCTTGGGACTACATCGGCGGACCCCGGTAGCCGGGGCCGCCGGGACCAATGAATTTCTTAGCCTGGAACTGTCGGGGACTGGGGTTGGACCCGACGGTTGGCAAATTTCGAGACCTGATGCGGTCATACAACCCAACGGTGGTTTTTCTAAGTGAGGCAAAAAAGAGGGCACGAGCTATGGAAAAAGTACAATGGAGTTTTGGGCTTTAGGAATGGCATGGCAGTGGATTGTGTTGGAAGAAGTGGAGGACTTAAACTATGGTGGAGAGATAATGTTCAGGTGACTATAAGACCGTGGTGCCAATACTATATTGATGCTGAGATCTCATGCGAGGGTAAAACCTTTAGGTTCACTGGAATCTATTGGGAACCCCGCACGGAACACCGGAAAAACGTGGGATGCCTTATGTTACTTGAGGAGACAGGACAATCTACCATGGCTATGTGCGGGTGACTTTAATGAAATTATTTTCCAAACTGAGCAGCGAGGAAGTAATTTGCGAGGTTTTAACCAGATGGAGGGATTCCGAGAATGCCTAGCTGACTGCGGCTTGGCGGGTTTGGGTTTCACTGGATACCCTTTTACTTGGGATAACAAGCAAGATTCTGATGCAAATATACATGTTAGGCTGGATCATGCTACATGCAATGACGATTTTCTGCAGGTTTTTCCTGAGACTGCAGTGGAACATGTGGTGATGGAGGAGTCGGACCATGCTGCACTGGTGATTAGGGCGGCCGTGTCACTGGATGCGGGGGCCAAAAAGGGGGAGAGGAGTTTCCGTTTTGAGGAGGCGTGGACTCGTCATGAGGGCTATGATGAGATGGTATTGCATGCATGGGAGGAGGTTAACCAGGAGCTGGGTGTAACGATGGATATGAGTAAAAAAATGGGTGAGATGTCCAAGGCCATGCAGAGATGGAGTCAGGAGGTGTTTGGCTCACTACGCCAGCAGATTGCGAAGCTGAAAACACAGTTGAAGGAAGCTAAAGAAAGATCGCTGCAGACCGGCTATTTTGGGGAGGTTCAGGACATAGAGAGCCAATTACATGATCTGTATGAGGAGGAGATATACTAAAGGCAACGATAACAGATAGACTAGTTGCAGTGGGGAGTTCAGAACACCAAGTACTTCCAAAACCGTGCAACACACAGGAGGAGGAAAAATATGGTCAAGTCTCTAGTTAAGGAGGATGGGACTAGATGCTCTTCTGATGAGGAGATGCGTGCGGAAGCTGCGAAGTTCTATGCAAAACTTTTCACCTCAGAGGGGTCAGCCGCGGCGGAGATACTGCTGCAACATATCGATTTGGTGGTTTCAAAGGAGATGAATGCAAGACTAACGGCCGTGATCTCGGATGCGGAAATTGAGACCGCTTTGTTCCAAATGGGGCCAACGAAGGCTCCCGGTCCGGATGGATTCCCGACAATGTTTTACCAACGGCACTGGTCGTTGCTGAAGAAATGATGTTTGCGCAGCAGTTCGGGGCTTCTTGTACGGAGTGGCGGTAACGGAGCATTTTAATGATACGGTCATCATCATGATCCCTGAAGTCAACTCACCGGAGTTGATGACACAGTTTCGACCGATCAGTTTATGTAACGTCTTGTACAAGATTTCCACGAAGGTGCTAGCTAACAGGTTAAAAGTGATCCTTCCGGTGTTGATTTCTGAGGAGCAGAGCGCGTTTGTACCAGGGAGGCTCATCACAGATAACATTCTGGTTGCATATGAAGGAAAAGTAGGAAAAAGCCACTTTGTGCGGTTAAGTTGGATATGATGAAAGTGTATGACAGGGTTGAGTGGTCTTTTTCGGAAAGGATGATGACAAGATTCGGTTTTGCTGATGCCTGGGTACAGATGATTATGCGATGTGTTACGTCCGCCAGGTTCTCCGTGAAGCTTAATGGAGGGATCTCTCATACCTTTTTGTCGTCCAGGGGTCTCCTCCAAGGGGATCTTTTGTCACCATATCTGTTCTTATTTTGTGTAGAGGGGTTCTCGGCATTACTGAAAAATGCGCAGCGGGTTGGTGACTTAAAAGGGGTATCGTTCGGGAGCACTGGCCCCACGGTAACCCATCTATTGTTTGCGGATGATAGCACTGTGTTCCTTGAGGGCTCTCAAAATAATCTTGAAACACTCAAGACCATTTTACATGATTATGAAATGGCCTCCGGACAGAAAGTGAACATGCAAAAATCGTCCATCTTTTTTGGGAAAGGTAGTACTGATGTGCACAAGGAACATCTTAAGGAGGTCATTGGTATTCAGTGAGAGGCGTTAAGTGAAAAATATTAGGTCTTCCTACTGTTGTGGGGAGCTCTAAAGAAGGAACTTTCAAATATGTTAAAGAGAGTGCTAAAGGAAAGGTCACTGGATAGAAGGGGCGGGGGTTGTCTAAGAAGGCTCGAGAGGTGTTGGTCAAGTCCGGACTTCAATCTACCCCAACCTTTACCATGAGCTGCTTTCAACTCACCAAAAAATTGTGTGGAACCTGACTTCGATCTCTTCTAACTTTTGGTGTGGGGAAGCAAATGGTGAAAACAAGGTTCATTGGATAGCCTGGAAGAAGATGTGCATGAGCAAAAAAGAAGGAGGAATGGGTTTTAGAGATATGGAGACATTCAATCAAGCTCTTTTAGCAAAGCAAGCGTGAGGTTATTACAGTTCCCGGATTCGTTATGTGCTCGCATCCTGAAGGCTAGATACTTCCAGGAAGGTTTCATCCTGAATGCAACATGTCAGAGTGGTGGCTCGTTTACCTTCCGAAGTATTTTGTATGGCCGAGACCTGTTGCTAGATGGACTGATATGGAGAGTGGGCAATGGCACCAGGATAAGAATCCACCATGATAGCTGGATACCACGCAGGGGCTACCTCCGGCCACTGGGCCAGATGTATGTACAAGGTATGACACGCGTGTGTGATCTACTGAACGAGGATGGAGATGCTTGGGATCGCGCCAAGCTGGATGTCATGTTCACACCAGACGATGTGCATGATATCCTTCAGATTACGATAGGTGGGAACAGAACGTTGGACTTCCTTGCATGGAACTTTACTAATAATGGGCAGTTCACGGTCAGGTCGGCTTATCACTTATGCATGGAGAAGAAGAGAGCAAGATCGGGACAGCCGGGATCCCCGTCATCGGTGGCAGCGCACCAAGGGTGGATGGCTTTGTGGGGCGCTAGTACACCGGGCAAAGCGATTATTCATGCATGGAGATTGATCAAAAATGGTTTGGCCGTAGGAATCTACGAAGGCATATCAAGGAGCGTGTGTTCTGTCCAGCCTGTGGGCGAGAGGAGACGTTACACCATCGGTTTTGGTCTTGCTATCACTCGACAATTTTCTGGAAAGAGTTGGACTCGGTATTGGGAGCGAGGATGGCCACTCCACCTAGCTCGATGTGCTCCCAGAGCCAACTAGCGGCGTGGATTCTTCAGTGGCTGACAGAAGCGACTGACGATGCGAAGTCCATGATGATACATGGCCTTTATGCGTTGTGGCTGGCTAGGAATGATACTCGTGAAGGAAAGAGGATTGAAGACCCAACGCTGATTGCAAGAGGAGTGGCTAGGCACATGGAAGAGTGGAAGAGAGTTCATGTTGTCCGGGCTCCAACTATGGAAAAGAACATACTCGAAAGATGGAAACCACCGGAGCATGGCTGGGTGAAAGCTAATGGTGATGGGGCTATGGCTAGGTCCGGGCAGAGCGGTGGTGGGGGCGTGATATTCAGAGACGAAGATGGCGCTTTCAAAGGGGATGCATCCCACTTCTTCCCGGACTGCTCAAGCCGGATACGGCAAAGCTTCTGGCTTGCAAAAAAAGTGCTTCAGTTAGCCATAGAGAGATATACAGAAGCTGCACTTGGAAACGGACTCGCAGGTGGTTGCAGGGATGCTAGCAGGTAAGGAGCGGAATTTGTCGCATGTAGGACAAGTGGTCGAAGAGGTCAAAACCATGATCAAAACTAGAGATGACTCCAGGCTAACCTGGGTCCGGAGGACGGCTAATGGCGCTGCCCATTTGCTGGCAAAAGTTAGGAGTTAGTTCTAGTGTTTTGGTTTATTGAGACACAGTTCCCCCAGATTGTATTCTCTTTCAGACGAGATCCCTAATATAGTTTAATAAAGTGGGGTTTTGAAGTTCAGAAAAAAAAAAGTTCAGCCGCTACTGAGTCCGACCAAAAGGACAAAACAATAGTTTTTGCCACATACATGAAGCGATGTTCTAAGCACCATCAATAGATCTTCCGAAAGCTGCACAATCAGTGTACACACAGAACCACCACGGTGTCCATCAGATAGGTTGCACGCCTCTCACGACACTGCTCACAAGTATGCACCAAAGATGCACATGCCCCGCAGAGCCACCTAGCCGACCGCCTCCCCAGGAGTGTTCCCACCATTGCCATCGGTGACAAGAGGTTGTAGTAGCATATGATGCATATCACTGCCACGATCATTGAGGAGCCGCCAAACTCGTGCCACGAATCTGGCCGCTCCAACCGAACTCAAGTCATCCATGCCCAGGCCATCAATCTACCTTCAACACATCAGGCACACAATGTGCCTTATCCAACGCACAACCACTGTGCTCGCGCAAGCCCCCTTGACAAGCCGGAT
Source organism: Triticum aestivum (assembly GCF_018294505.1). NCBI lineage: Eukaryota > Viridiplantae > Streptophyta > Magnoliopsida > Poales > Poaceae > Triticum > Triticum aestivum. The sequence continues at coordinate 15,477,853 of NC_057813.1, forward strand.
CAATCCATTTACAAGGTTGCGCCCGCCGTCACCACAACCATCTGACTAGTGTCTTCGCCCCGGCTACGGGAGTCTCCTTCAGCAGCTAGATTCAGGTGAGTATGCCTAAATCCGCCGCCATTAACCACCACAGATGGCCACCGCTCTATCCTTGCAACCATGACGACACGTCCATCCACCCCGGAGTTTGAGCCCCATTGTATGCGCTTGTCGCCCAGGGCCAGCATGACGCGCCAGCCAGGGGATCCCCTCTGAGTGAAGAGATGAGCCCGCCGCCGGATGGGCTTTGACCGATGGACTCATCCGGCAGTGGCAGAGAGAGAGAGAGGAGGGGGTGACACGGCTAGGGTTTCGCTTGAGCCATCCCTGGAGCGACACGGACGTCCGTTTGGACGTGATAAGTAACGGTCAAGTAAGTTTGTTGGAGACCCATGTCTAAAACATCATATACTTCATCCGTCCTCAAATAAGTGGATGTTTAGCATTCGAAATTTGTCCAAAAAAGAGTGTACTTCTACTTTCCCAATGTATTTTAAAGTAGAATAAATGCTTCTGTCCCATCACATGGGAGTCAAACCCAATAACATTTAACACATAGTCTCCTCATTTTTTACATGCGCTTAGCTCATTGGAGATGGGGAATTAATGAGGAGAGAGAATGGCTGGCAGCTTCCCAATGCTTTTTCTACTCCACTCCATAATATGTCTTAAATTTTCTATATGTTGACTTAATTGAGGACGGAGGGAGTATCTGCTAGTAGAGGGATTATCAAGTAATTTTCTTATAACAAAAGCTTATTAGAACTCACTCAGAAGGCAATGGAAAGGTAGCAACATTTAAATGGCATGAATCTAATATTTATCGCAAATTAGTTGCACATTAAAGGCCATAAAACAGGTTGGTTATCAAAAGTTTCCAATATTTGAAGCATAGTGGTATTCATATAATTACTTACCTGGGCTAAAGGTTCCTCGTGGAAGGAGGGCCATGACAAAGGCAGAAAAAGACAGAACTGCAGCACTCATTATCTCTAGACGTAGAATCAACCATTCAGTTGCTGCAAAATTATAGAAATATGGACTTGCATTCTTGTCAACAAGATCCAAATTGTTAGCAAAGAATCGATCTTCTTCCTCAAAGGCCCTTATTGTTATAGCCCCTGAAATTGATTCACCTAAGTGATTCGCTAGAGCAGATTTCGTAGTACCATTGATCCGCATCAATTCCTTGGCCGACGCTAGATAGTACCTCTGTATGACCAAACATAACAGGTTTCAGAAAATGAGAGCTTTGAATGCAAAACTGCATGCTCATTCACTCTTGGTCAAAACATCACTTGATGAATGAATTCAAATAATCATAGGTATGAGGCTTAGAATAAAGAAACATAGGGTTTAACCACAGAAACAACTTCATACCAATTACCTGCAACCTAGTTGCTAAAACTATCATTGGAATGGACACAAACAGAACTTGCCATGTAACAACAGCCAATACCACTAAATTGCTATATGCATTTATGCTGGAACCAAGGCTAAACAGGAAGGCAAATGGAACATCGAGGTCAACGATACTCAAATCAGAAGAGACCTGCATTAGAAGAAAAAGGGAACGAGTTAATCTATCCTGTGAAGAATCTTTTGGTGTAAAACAGAATAGAAAATAGTTGTATTTGCCATTGGTTTAAGAATTTTTACCCGGCTAAGAACCCGTCCTAGAGGAGTAGAATCAAAAAAGGACATAGGTGCACGGAACAATGAATCGAGTAACTGGGAAAATAAGGATCTTGATGTCTGAATCCCAAGAACAACGACTGATAAAGATCTTGATAGCAAGAAAAACATCGAGCAAACTCCGATAATGATGTACACAGAAATTAACTTCAGTGTAGTAACATGAGGATTTTGGACATTAGCAGCCATCCATGCATTTTGTGATATTTGTCCAGCAATGAAAATCATGTGAGAAATGATACAAAAAGATAAATACAGGAATCCTTTGTTCTGGTGCAAGTAAAGCATATAAGGCTTAACACCTGCATCCCCTGTTCCTCTTTCCTCTTTCTTTATCAGTTGATCCGCCAGCGATGGCTTCACAGACTCTGTATGAATACCATCCGTCTCCTTTATTGATACTTCCTTAGATCCTTGAGGGGATATACTGCTATTAAGATCTGAAACACCAATAGTATTTTTATGGGCATTTACAAGGTCTTTAAATTCGTCACAATCTGCCAATAGATCTTGATAAGGTGCAGACTGAATGACCACTCCGTCTGATATTAACTGACAAAAAACATCATTATGTTAGATGACATTAACAAATAAATCAAGCTACTTACAGATCAATATAAATCATAGGGGCACAAATATCATCATATGGTGGCATTTCTCAAGTGGAGAGAGGTACCAAAATGGAGTCAAATACAGGTAGAAAATCCACTTGGTGTGTCACCAAAAGAACAGTCTTGTCTGATAGAGCACCCATGACATATTCCTGTTACAAAGAGATTTGTAAAACAGTTCACACTCTAATAGTAATACAGTCTGCATTTGCTGAATATGATCCTTACATTAAAGAGACTTGTGGCTGTATGAGCATCAACAGCACTGAAAGGATCATCAAGAAGATAGATGTCTGCATTTTGGTATAGTGCACGAGCAAGCTGAACGCGCTGCTTCTGACCGCCACTAAGATTTACTCCTCTCTCCCCAATTTGTGTGCAATCTCCATATGGCAACATTTCAAGGTCCTTGACCAACGAGCACCTCGCGACTGTGTTGTGGTATCTTTCCCCGTCCATCAGCGATCCAAAGAGAATATTGTCTTGCACGGTTCCTGTTTGGATCCATGCATTCTGAGAAATATATGCTATTTTCCCACAGACTTGGATCTGAAATGTTTATGCAAAGTTCAAGAGTTTGAAATGAAGTTCTTATGAATAAAATGAATTGATTAACGTAATTCATATTGGCAACACTGTCGAGCATAACTTTCAACAACTTTGCAAACTGAACGTGATGCTGTTTGTCAACTGGCTATGTTTCTTCATGTCTAAATGTCTCAATTCTGAATATGACAGATATTTCACTAGATGATGAACTTACTAATAAAACATACCATGCCTTCAGTTCTGGGGACCTCTCCGAGTACAGCAGCCAAAAGCGTCGACTTACCTGAACCTACCTCTCCACATATTGCTATTTTTTCTCCAGCTTTGGCTACCAGATTTATATTCTTTAGAGTTGGTTTTGATGTATTCTCTTCCCACGAGAAGCTACACGATTTCATCACTATAGGATAATCAATGCCACTATAGTATTTCTTCCTAACTTGTCCGTTTAGCTCAGGTGCATCAAGGAACTTTGATATCCGAGTGAAAGCAACCTTAGCTTGTATCACAACAGCAATAACATCCGGCATCAATATAACAGGGTCTTGCACAAGACGTAGAGTAGCCACAAAGGTGAAAACATTGCTAACATCAAGAGGGGTTTTCAAAAGATAGCATGTTACAAAGGTCGCCGCTGACACCAAAACAGGAGACGACCAGAACAGGCAACCGTTGTAGGTCCTCCTAAGCTGGAATGCAGACAACCACTTGTACTCAACCTCCCTCAATCCCTCGATGACCTTCTTGAAGTGAGCTTCCCATGCATAAAGTTTCAAGATCTTCATATGAACTAATGACTCAGACATGGCCTTCAATCTCACATCTTGTGCTTCCATAAGTTTACTCTGAAATTTGTGTTGCAGTCTGGCCAATGGAACGCTGCACAGTACAGTGATAATAATGACAACTAAAGATGAAATCATTGCAGCACCAACCGCATTGTATAGAATTGCCAGAGCAATGCAGAGTTGAACACTAGATGTCCATGATTGATGGAACCAGTATGGGAATTCCCCAATCCGATACGCGTCGACGGTCACATAGTTCATAATTTCTCCAGAAGAGTGCTTCATTTTTGCTGCATTCGATAGCTTTTGTTGTTTCTTATAAATAGCTGCTGATAGGAGTGACCTCACCTGCAGTCCTAATCTCCGAGTGCGGAAATACCACTGTCTCTGTGACAATGATTCACAGCATTTGCAGACGAACAGTAACGCAGCGAGCACATAGCCTTCGTGTTTAAAGGTCCCTTTCCCAAGTGAGACATTGATGAATGCCTTGAGAATTATTGGGCCTGTAGACAAGGTGAGAACCTTGAGCAAAGCAAAGAAACCGGAGACCAAGATGGCACGCTTGTGAGAAGAAACAATAGTCCATAAGAATGATGGTGGGTCATGTGGCGGCGACTGCTTCTTGCCATTCAGCTTCTCCATGAACATCATGTACTGGTTGTGTGCTCGATCTGTGGCGCCTAGAAGTGGTATGTCTTTGTCCTCAAGGGGTTTCTTGTAGCCCACCTTCAGTAGAGGATTCAACCACCAAAATGAGATCTTGCTGAAGAACCCAGCTTTAGTGAAGGGGGTCACAGGACTTGCAGAATCAGCTGCCCCACCATCTGAAAAAACCAGCTTTAGCATAGGTAGAGGAAGTGGTGTACTCCCTACATTCTAAATTATTGAAAGTTCTAGGTTTGTCCTAAGTTTATAGAAAAATATATCAACATCTACAATACCAAATTAGTTTCGTAAAATTCATCATAAAATACAATTTCATACTATATGTACCTGATGTTGGAGATATTAGCAAATTGTTCGATAAACTTGGTCAAACTTAAATAAGTTTGACTTACCGAAAAAGGGTTTCCCCCCGCTTTGTATTCCAAAGCAACCAACACCGATACATGATCGCTGGGGCGAACAGCACAACAAGCCCAAAAGAAAAAGAAGAAGAAGCAAATGCCAACAACGGCAGCTCGACAGAGCACGGATGACCCGCCACCGCTACGCCCACCAAAGACAAACCACTACATCCCGAGGCTCCGGACCACCGCGTACAAAACAGCACCTCCAAGAAGGAAAGCGACGCCGACGACGCTGCTGCCCGGACATGTCCTAGGGTTTCCCCGGCACGCGGAGGGAGGTGGGGGATGGATATCACCGACACCCTCCAGGAAGGAATGGTGGCACCCGCAGGTGTCACCGCATCGGGGCCGAAGACCGCTAAGGATTTCTCCCGTACTCCAATCCCCGCCGCCCAACGGACCGGAGCCGACCAGCCAGACCGCCGCCCCCCACCATGCGTCATCGCGGTTGCGCCGTCACCCACGCCACCTCACTGCGAACACCAACACGAGGCCAAGAGGACCGGAGAGAAGCGCCCCGCGGAGGGAGAAGCAGCACCGAAACCGAACGGGAGGGAACCACCTCCACCGCCGTCGTGCGGGAGGCCAGAGCCTCCGGCACCGTCGCGGTAGCCGTCCGGACGCAGCAGCAGGGCATGCCAGGCCACCCCTGGCCCGGCCAGGCCCGAAACGGGCCCGCTAAGCCCCGCCGCCACGCTGCAGCAAGCTGGCGGTGGCGCCGCCAACACCTTGCCGCGCATCGCCTCTCCCCCGCCTCCCGGAAGCCACGAAGCAGACCCACACCGCCGCCGGCCCGCCCAGGCCTAGATGGGGCTCGAAGGGCCCAGATCTGGGCCGAGCGGGCGCCGCCAGATCGCGCCGCCGCGTCGCCCGTCGCCAACGGCGACGCCGCCGTCCAGAAGCCCGCCCCCGCTCGCGCCAGGAGCCCCCGCCGCCGCGCTGGACCGCCGCGCTGGACCGCCGCCGCCGAGAAGCACCGCCCGGGGTCGCCCCGTCCCGCGCCAGCGGACACCCGAGAGGGGAAAAGCCAGGGGGCCGCCGCCACCAGCGTCGCCCGGGCCAGGCCCGTAGCGGGCGCCGGCGACGGCGGCAGAGAGGGAGAGGGAGGGAGAGGCGCGCGGGGGGAAGGCTGGGCGCGGCCGGCCGCCCGCGGGGGCGGCTCGGTCGCGAGAGGAAGAGGGGAAAGGGAGAGGGAGAAGACAGCAAGGCCCAGGCCCAGGCCACTATCATAAGTTTGACTTAAGACAAACAACTTCCAAGTAATTTTAAACGGAGGTAGTAGCTAGCTATGTAACATGAGGAAGTTGAGGAGAGGATTTACTTGTGAAGGAACCCATCTGGGCATGCAATCTCTATTGCTGAATTGCACTTCGAAGTGGATAAGCTCCTGTTGCAGCCCTGCACAAATTATGAACACGAAACTGTAGTTAGGACAATGAACTGGTGTCCTTTTTCATGAAGGAGCAGACAAAGAACAGATACTACAAATACCAGTACTGGAGCAAACATCAGAAAGTCTGAATGCCATGAAATTATCTAGAGTGACGCACGGAAATTTGAACGCTTACTCGGAACACAAAGATCACAGTGCCTCATGAAAATCAAATAAACCCAAAGCTGAAGGGGAAACTGTACTCGTCAGTGATCATCAATTGTACCTTGTTGAGCCAGAGGAGAAGAAACTAGAAGAACTGCTTTGTTTGGCTACAAAAGGCCGCACCCATATTCGAAAATTTCCTCGAAGAAAAAAGGCCAGATATCCAAAAATAAATTCCCTAGAATGGCGCCCCTTTTCCCTCTGAAGATGATGGCAGTGTTGAGTGTTGACCTCTCTAGGCTGCTGCTAGCTGGTGAGTAGTAGCACCAAGCTAACAACGTGCCAAATGTTTGGTGTGTACAAGTTTTGTAATCTTCTGTGCAAAAATATTCTGTGATATGTTGAGAATCAAATTTTCTGTAACCAACTCCAGTGGCAGCCGGCCATATTAATATACACCGCGCGGCCACCAGATCAATATACTATGCAAATGAAATCACCTAATGCCACATTTTGTAGATCGAAAGGCCTTTCGCCCTGTTCGCTTTCATAGAAACGAAACAACGTCCAAGCCCACTCTTACATCCATCAAAATAGCTGAAGCAACATCCATCAGCTTAACATGACATGGGCAGAAATAACAAACCCAACAGCCAAAGGCAGAGATAAATCTGAGCATAACAGCGGTGCCACGGTGGTCATCGGCCTCAGCAGAAATGTGATCCTTCGTTTCTTCGTTGCCAACTGAGCCGGGGAGCTTCCACCATCTTTGCTTCCGTAAGGGAGCAGCAGGCACTTTTTGCAGGATCTGCAAGTTCAGTTTGGGACACGACAGTCTCCTGCGTTTGAGTAACCCCGACGGTCGCCGACACATCACCTGTAAACCATACCACAGTAATCAAGCAAAAAATACATGTCATTACCCAATTTCCAGGTAGTCGACAACATACCAGCAGTAATCGCATTCAAAGCAGCATTATTGGTATTGCTGAGCCAAACTCTAGCCATAGATTCAAAATTAACAAATTCAGAGCATTGAAGCACAATGACAGTTTCTTTCCACACCACTTGTACCACATGACAGCAAGAGAATAGATAATGGTTGGCAGGTCCCTTTCTCACAACACAACAAGCAAGATTCCTCATGCATGTGTTGTCTTTTGGTCAGGGTATCACGGGTAAGGAGTTTATTCTTGTGGGATAAAAGCCACACACAAAAAAAAAAAACATGTAACAGCCGGGACAAAAAACTGGCATAACTCCTAAATGCGCATCTTCCAAACAATCTGATCCGGTTCGGTTGTCGGGGTTAAGCCACCGACAATCCTCTCTAGATCTCTCCATTTAAGTGATGATAATCGGATGAAAATGTTGGCCTTACTCTTACCCGTAGCACGGCAGGACGGCGTCCCATCCCGCCACTTGTGCACTCGTCTCCGGCGCGGGGAGCGACGGAGATGCGCCGATGCGTGAAGCCGTGCTCCTCCTCCTCTCGCGGTGGCCGCCGCCTCCGTTGCTGACCCCGAACTAACCCTACATTCCGGGCAGGGTGGCGCGACCTAAATCCATCCAATGCGAGATTGGGAGGGTGGAGAGGAAAGCGGCTACATTTCATGGCACGGCGGCGGAGGGAGAAGACGCGAATCGATAGCTCGGCAGTGGTACAGTCGCGGAGTTGGCCCAAAGAGATGCCGGCCCGTGTTGTAGACCAGAAGGCGCAAACAGAAGAGAACGTTTTCGGGCTGCTTCATTCGCCTCGCTCGATGGGTTGGTTGCTTTTTTTTTTAGCATCGGTACAGACACAAGCACTCATATACACGCGCATACACTCACTCCTATGAACGCACACACGCACACCCTACCCCTATGAGCACCTCCGAGAGACTGAGCCGGCATATCATCTTGAGATTTACGAAGCCACCGTAGGCACCTCGTCGTCAACGGGAACATCTCCTCCCACTGAAAGCGCATTGCCGGAAATCCTGAAATAAATCCAGAAATAATGCGAGCACCAGGATTTAAACCCTGGTGGGTTGAGGATACCACTGTCCACCTAATTACAGATTGGTTCACGATGGGTTGGTTGTTGAATGGTTCGTTCCGGAAGTCTTTCTGGTCCTTTAGTTTTTTTCATTTTTCTTTGTCAGTTCACGGTTTTTGGGTTTTTTCTTTTCTTTGCATTTTTATCGTTTTTTTGTTTCTTTTTCCGTTTTTACTTTTTGGGTTTTTTTTTCTTTCTCGGTTTATATTGTTTCTTTCTTTTCTTTATTTCGTCCTTCAGTTCGTTCATTTCTTTCTTGATTTTCACCGGTTTACATGTCTTTGTTTCTTTCTCGGTTTTCTTTGTTTTCACTATTTTGAACTGATTTCTTGGGGCTTTCATTTTCCTTTTTCTTTTTTTCTTTTTTTTGTTGAGTTTCTTCATTTTATTTGTTTTTTGTCATTTCTCGTCGGTTTTCTTTTTGTTCAACACATGTTAACTTTTTATCAATACACATTCAATATTGTCTGTTTGCATTTGAAATATTTTTTTATAAACATGTTTAACATATTTTTTTATGTCTATACACATTTTTTATGTCCACTTTGTTTTTATAAACATTCGTACAGAGTTGAGTCATTTATTTTGGAAAGTTGAGTCACTTATTTGAGGACGGAGGGAGTACTTCTAATACACGTTTAAATTTTTTTTAATAGAATATTAATATGTTTTGAATACATGGTAAACATTTTTTATACATATTTAACATTTTTTAAATGCTTTATTAACATTTTTTAAATAGAAGATTGGGTTTTTATTATATCAACAACATTTTTCTATACCATTAAAAATAAGTGTATAATTAATATTTTAAATAGTTGTTTAACTATTTTTTCCAAATGCTTGATTTTTTGTATATATGAGAAACATTTTCTTTATACACATTTAACTTTTTTCAAATCCTTGGTTAACATTTTTTTCTAATGGTTCATATAAAGCGTTCTTTTTAATATATTTATTTAGAATATTTGGAAGGGTCAGAAAAAGTAAAATAAAGCAAAAAAATAAAAATGAAAATGAGAAAAATGAGGTTGTGGCCTCCAGCGTGCCGTGCTTGGCCGGCCAATCTCGCGCTGCCTCTCGACGATGGTGGACGGAGGCAGTACTCGGCGGCGATGCTGGTGCACAGCGTCGTGTTGACTGCGACGGAGAGAGCCTCGCGCGCATGCTGGTTGCCGGTCACCGTCGCCGAGGTGCTGGGCGGTGGAGATTCGTGGGCTCGTCGTCCCCGCCGGCCGTCACGCCGCCGCTGGTCGAAGAGGGCGCCTCTCGCGTGCCCTCCGCTTGAAGCACGAGCGAGGGCATCGCTGCTGCCGCCCCGTTGGTCGTGCGCGACTGCAAGCCGTGGAGCAGAGCCGCTCCTCGGCTGCCGCACGAGGAGCCATCATGTGGCCCGTCGCTTCGTTTAGAGGAGCCATCAGGCTGCGCGAGGAGCCATCGATGTGTGGAGCCATTAGGCTGCCCGTCGCTGTGTCTAGAGGAGCAGAGGTGCTCCGCGGCCGCCGCACGAGGAGCGTCACGGAAGGGTCCGCGGTGGCCGAGCATGGAGGGGCACCGGTGAGTATGCATCGTCTTCGTTGTTTCCTGCTCCATCGCCGCGCGTGGAAGAGCACGCGTCATCAGTACTTCGTCGGCCGTCAGTGCTTCTCCTCCCTTTCAGTATAGATCATTTTCAGCATTTGTTTGCTGATGCACTTTGCTGCTCTAGAATGCTCAGTTTACTAGATCGAGCTTACCAGTTACCACTATATTCAGCGTGTCTCCTTCATATGTAATTTACACACTTATGCGAAGTTGCCATGTTTATTCAGTGATTTAACTTGACATCTCACCTACATTTTTGGCTTGTCAACTTCTTCTTTTTTGCCATGGTTAATTTAGTGATGCTGTTGCTGCTGTAATCAAACAATCAATTGGTCAACAAATCATTGTTCTGATCTGCCATGATTGTGTCTTTTCTTTAGGGTACAATTACAGTTTTTTACATAATTGCCATGTTTATGGTAAATTTGCCATGCTTCTGTCTTTTTCTTAGGGTACATTGCATTTTTACGTAACTCGTCATGCTTCTATGTACGAATACAACAATTTTTCGCAAACTTGCCATGTGTGCAGTACAAATTATTCAAACTTTTTTGAAATGATCATTGTAACATTTTTTTACAAACTTATGATGTGTTTTTGCCATGGCAACTTAACATGTACTGCCATGGTAAATTTTGGGGCTGTCGTCACATGGCAAATGTATTTTTGCCATTCTCTAAAGCATGGCAAGTTCTAAAACATGGAAATTATGGAAGTTTATCAATCATGGCAAACTTGTTGTTCTTCAAAAAAAAATTGTCACCATCTTCATCAAATGTATGTTATTTTTTATTTTCCTCTAACATGGCAAATTTATTACATGGACCATGTTAAACTTTTTAATGGATCGTGGCAAGTCTAGTTCAAACACCATGGCAACTTAACTATGTTATAGTTTACGAAACTATGATGTGTCTTGCCATGGCAACTTAAAATGTACTGGCATGATAGATTCTTTGGGACCATCTTCACATTTGCAAATGTACTTTTGCTCTTATTTAAACATGGCAAATTATGGAAGTTTCTCAATCATGGCAAACTTGCCATCCATCAATTTTTTTCCCTTTTTTGCCACTATTTTCTTCCAACGTATATATGTTTTCTTTCCAACATGGCAAACTTCCTACATGGCCTATAGCTAGTTTAATTCAAGCACCATGGCAACTTAACTAGATGTTTTTGCCATGGCAAACTAAGACTATATGCTGCCATGATGGCAACTTTTCGTAGTGTCTTTGCCATATCTATTCCAAGAATGTTGCCATGGTTAGTTACGTTATTTTTAGCCATGGCATCTTGCAATTTAGTTTTTTCCATGGCAACTTTTTAATATGATATCATTTGCAACTTAAGATGCATTTTTTCCATTTCAATATCTCTCTCAATCTTTGTATACAAGTTTTTTTTTCATGGAAATCTAAAACTGTATGTTGCCATGATGGCAACTTTTTGCATTGTCTACGCCATATCTATTTTTCAAGAATGTTGCCACGGTTTCTTACTTTTTTTTGCCAAGACAAATTTGATCTTCCTAACACTTTACCCCTTTTTTAAAACATGGCAATATTTGACTTGTATCATGGTAAATTTATTTTTCATAGCCGTGCTAAATTTAACTTAATTGCCATGGAAAATTTACTTTTACGCACATGGCAAATTTACTTTTACGCACATGGCAAATTTACATTTACAACAATGACATTCTTACCTTTCCTTTTTTTGCCATGGCAATTTTACCTTTTCAAATTTGCCTTGGAATATTTAACTTAATTGCCATGGCAAATTTACTTTTCCATACATGGAAAATTTTCAATTACAACATTGACATTTTTTATCTTTTTATTTTTGCCATGGCAAATTTTTTCTTTCAAATTTGCCATGGAAAATTTATCTTAATTTTCATGGCAATTTTACTTTTACTTACATGGCAAATTTACATTTACCATAATGGCAATCTTTACCTTTTATTTTTCCCATGCTAACTTTTACCTTTCAAATTTGCCATGGCAAATTTATCTTAATTGCCATGGCAACCTTACTATTATATGCATGGCCAATTTTCATTACTAATGCCGATTTTACTTTTCATTTGACGTGGCAAATTTACACTATGGGGGGCATGGAAAATATCCTATATATTTTATTATGGCAAATTTACTTTTTATTTTTTCCATGACAATTTTTCATGATTTTTTATCTACATAATATGGCATTTTTTGTGAAAATGAATGGACTAGCCACATGGCAAATTGTATGGATTTTTGTTTTCTCTACGACATGTCAAATTTATTTTTATTATTTGACATGGGAATTTCATGAAATTTGATCTATGAAATATGGAAAAACAAAACTATATGTTTGACATAAGTTTATAAGTACCATAAACTTTTTAAGGTATCACACCATGTTATTTATTGCGTGGTTGCCATGGCATTTTCCGGAAGTTTGATGCCATGGCAAAATAGTGGGATCATGGCAAATTTTGTTTTTTTATACACAAACCCATGTACTTTTCTCCATGGATTTTTTTGTGTTATGTTTAAAAGAATGCGATAGTATTTCTTGCAGTATGTTTTTGCCTAGATCGAACGTTGTAGAGGGGAGGTTCAGTGGAGCATGTCAATTGTCTTTTATATGCCATGGCAAATTATTTTTGTTCTGTTTTTGCAATGTTGAGAAATTCCTTTCGTTCTGTTTTTGGTCTTTTTGGGGCAATTTTATTTCATGCACTATAGCAAATTCTTTGTTTCATGTGCCATTTCATGCACTATATGAAAACACGATTATGGATACTCATCGCAACTGATCTTCACCGAGTCGACGAATGAAAGCAGCAGTGGAAGCGAGCTGAGTCGCCAAGTTGAAACTGCCGCCGTCCATGCGTGCCAAGTCGCCGAGGGAAGCGGCCGCCGCCGTCCATGCATGCCAAGTTGCCGAGGGAAGCGGCCGCCGTTGAGGGCACACGCCGAGTAGTCGACTGGAAGCCGCCGTCGCCGCCTTCGCGCCGAGTTGTGGTCTTGTGGAGTCGCCGAGGGAAGCCGCACAGCCACGGCCGTCGCAGTGAGTCGTCAAGTAGAAGCCGCACGGCCGCGGCCGTCGCGCCGAGTCGTCAAGTAGAAGCCGCATGGCCGCTATCAGTATTTTCTCAGTTCCACCGGCGATGATGTCGCGTCGCTGAGAATGGTTTTCCACGCACTGACGAGCGCCTCCGCTCCATGACCTCATCATCAGCGTTCTCATCGTCTCTCGTTCATTGTTGTGCCACCCGTCGAGCTGCGGCGGGCGGAGCTACTCTGTCCTGAGCATTGAAAAAAATAGCGCGCTATAGCGTATTGAGAATTGCCTCGCTAAATATATCAATGTACAACACACTACCGGACTCATGGGCTATGCCTACGGCCAAGGGCCGTCGGCATAGGTCCTATGTCGTCGGCATAGATCTATGCCTACGGCTGCCGTCGGCATAGCCCCGTCAGTGTAGATCACGCCAGCGTACTTCTGTCAGAGGGTATGCCGACGGCCGTGGTGCAGCCGTCGGCATAGTTTAGCCGTCGGCGTAGTTTTCCGTCTGACGGCAACGGACGGCGCCGTCAAAACTGCTGGCGACTCAGGAGAAGACACGTGGCAAATATATGCCTACAGCAAAGCCGTCGGCATAGATGAAATCTATGCCTACGGCAAAGCCGACGGCTTTACCGTAGGCATAGATTAGCATATCTTTGCCACGTGTCGCCCCCTGGTTTGACCTGGCAGCAGGGCTATGCCTACGGCAAAGCCTTTGCCGTAGGCATAGTTTTTTATTTATTTATTTCCCTGTTTTCTCTTTTTCAATTCATTTGACAGCATTTCAAAGCAGAATAATATAAAATATGACAGTTCATCATCATCATTTAAACATAGTCAAGTTCATCATCTAAAGATCATCACCGGCGAAAGTTCACGAACATAAGAGTAGTGCAAGACATGAAACATCATAAAAATTGAAACATGAAAGACATGGCACAACGGCCGCATACACGGAATCATCATCGACATCAAGCACCACCGAGTCCACCTCCGCCAAAACCACCACCACCACCGAGTCCACCTCCGCCAAAACCACCAGCTCCGCCAAAACCACCACCACCACCAAGTCCACCTCCGCCAAAACCGCCACCGCGACCACCATCACTCTGCCAGATCGGAGTGACTGGGGTCGACGGAGCAGGAGTCGAGCCACCGGTCCCCTACATGTTTGAAAGAAGATTCTAACGGTAAATATGACATGATAGTGTTGAATGAACGAGAACTAGTTTGTCATTAGTTAGGCAAATTTACTAACCGGAGTATCACCGCCTAGTGCCAGCCATTCCTCGAACATGGGAATGTGTGGGGCGTCTTCCGCAGGTGGTGGTGGGGGTCCAACTTGTGGTGGCTCCGTGCGGTTAGTCCAAGACGCCAACATAACCTGGATGTTAGTTAAACAAGTCCACTTAGAAACAAGCCGTGATCAACAAAGTCAGAAGGAATGAAAGTGCAAATTTGAGCTTGGTTTAAGAGGGCAAAACTAACCGCCATCACTTGACGGCTGCAATCATCGTTTGCCTTCACTCGTTGCAAGTACTCCCTCACCTCAATATTCCTATGCTCGAGAAAGGCCTGATATGCCTACAAAATTGAGGTTGTTTCTAAGTGGGCAGTGATGAAAATAAACTAAGAAAGATAGAGACAAAGAAGATAAGGGGAAGTACTTACAGCACGTTGGCGGACTAAGGGAGGCTGCGAATGCCCCGTACTCTCTAACGGGCTCGGGTTGGTAGCTCGAAGCCGTGTGGACGAGATCGACGGAGTGATCAAGCCATCGAAACACGGATACCGGCCATGGGACTTACCCTGGATGGCCTCCACCGCCGTGTCGTCGATCTGAGACTGGGCGACCTCAGGAACGGGAACATCCGGATGCAACTTCTGATAGTTCTGAGTGTAAGACTTCAGGTGTTGCTCGGTGTTGCCGTAGTACTGGCTCTCACCCTCCTTGCGATCACTCCGCTCGCGGGCCAGCTTCCACGACTCCATGTCTGAGAGCGGCCTCTGCAACTTGTCCTCCTGCAACGTCAAACAGAAGTTAGCCATACATAAGAACATGACGGTAAAGAAGAACCAAAATGCATCTTTCATATAGATATACCTTCATGGCCTTGAAGCCCCAGCGGTTCCTGTTTCCTTGGTTGTGTGTCCCGTCTTTTCCACGGTTAGCCCGGGCCTTGATGCTCTTGGCAGCAAACTCTGGATCGTCACCGACCCACCTATCCACCAAACACGCCCATCCGTCATGCCTTCCATAGCACCAACAAGGAACAACCTATGCAAATTTTGGAAGCATGACATGTGAGCACGAAACTGTTGGAAATATGCCCTAGAGGCAATAATAAAAGTATTATTATTATATTTCCTTGTTCATGATAATTGTCTTTTATTCATGCTATAACTGTATTATTCGGAAATCGTAATACACGTGTGAATACATAGACCACAATATGTCCCTAGTGAGCCTCTAGTAGACTAGCTCGTTGTGATCAACAGATAGTCATGGTTTCCTGGCTATGGACATTGGATGTCGTTGATAACGGGATCACATCATTAGGAGAATGATGTGATGGACAAGACCCAATCCTAAGACTAGCACAAAGATCGTGTAGTTCGTTTGCTAGAGCTTTGCCAATGTCAAGTATCTCTTCCTTTGACCATGAGATCGTGTAACTCCTGGATACCGTAGGAGTGCTTTGGGTGTATCAAACGTCACAACGTAACTGGGTGACTATAAAGGTGCACTACAGGTATCTCCGAAAGTATCTATTGTTTTATGCGGATCGAGACTGGGATTTGTCACTCCGTGTAAACGGAGAGGTATCTCTGGGCCCACTCGGTAGGACATCATCATTTGCGCAAATGTGACCAAGGAGTTGATCATGGGATGATGTGTTACGGAACGAGTAAAGAGACTTGCCGATAACGAGATTGAACAAGGTATTGGATACCGACGATCGAATCTCGGGCAAGTAAAATACCGCTAGACAAAGGGAATTGTATACGGGATCGATTGAGTCCTTGACATCGTGGTTCATCCGATGAGATCATCGTGGAACATGTGGGAGCCATCATGGGTATCCAGATCCCGCTGTTGGTTATTGACCGGAGAACGTCTCGGTCATGTCTGCATGTCTCCCGAACCCGTAGGGTCTACACACTTAAGGTTCGATGACGCTAGGGTTATAAAGGAAGCTTGTATGTGGTTACCGAATGTTGTTCGGAGTCCCGTATGAGATCCCGGACGTCACGAGGAGTTCCGGAATGGTCCGGAGGTAAAGATTTATATATAGGAAGTCCTGTTTCGGCCATCGGGACAAGTTTCGGGGTCATCGGTATTGTACCGGGACCACCGGAAGGGTCCCGGGGGCCCACCGGGTGGGACCACCTGCCCCGGGGGGCCACATGGGCTGTAGGGGGTGCGCCTTGGCCTACATGGGCCAAGGGCACCAGCCCCAAGAGGCCCATGCGCAAGGAAACTTGGAGAGGGAAGAGTCCTCAAAGGGGAAGGCACCTCCGAGGTGCCTTGGGGAGGATGGACTCCTCCCCATCCTTAGCCGCACCCCTTCCTTGGAGGAGGGGGCAAGGCTGCGCCCTCCCCCTCTCCCTTGGCCCTATATATAGTGGGGAAAAGGAGGAGCAATAATACCTAAGGCCTTTGGTTGCCTCCCTCTCCCTCCCGTGACACATCTCCTCTCCCGTAGGTGCTCGGCGAAGCCCTGCAGGATTGCCACGCTCCTCCATCACCACCACGCCGTTGTGCTGCTGCTGGATGGAGTCTTCCTCAACCTCTCCCTCTCTCCTTGCTGGATCAAGGCGTGGGAGACATCGTCGAGCTGTACGTGTGTTGAACGCGGAGGTGCTGTCCGTTCGGCACTTGATCATCGGTGATCTGAATCACGACGAGTACGACTCCATCAACCCCGTTCACTTGAACGCTTCCGCTTAGCGATCTACAAGGGTATGTAGATGCACTCTCCTTTCTACTCGTTGCTGGTCTCTCCATAGATAGATCTTGGTGATACGTAGGAAAATTTTTGAATTTCTGCTACGTTCCCCAACAGTGGCATCATGAGCTAGGTCTATTGCGTAGATTCTTTGCACGAGTAGAACACAAAGTAGTTGTGGGCGTCGATATTGTTCAATATGCTTGCCGTTACTAGTCTTATCTTGATTCGGCGGCATCGTGGGATGAAGCGGCCCGGACCAACCTTACACGTACGCTTACGTGAGACCGGTTCCACCGACAAACATGCACTAGTTGCATAAGGTGGCTGGCGGGTGTCTGTCTCTCCCACTTTAGTCGGATCGGATTCGATGAAAAGGGTCCTTATGAAGGGTAAATAGCAATTGGCATATCACGTTGTGGTTCATGCGTAGGTAAGAAACGTTCTTGCTAGAAACCCATAGCAGCCACGTAAAACATGCAACAACAATTAGAGGACGTCTAACTTGTTTTTGCAGGGTATGCTATGTGATGTGATATGGCCAAAGGATGTGATGAATGATATATGTGATGTATGAGATTGATCATGTTCTTGTAATAGGATTCACGACTTGCATGTCGATGAGTATGACAACCGGCAGGAGCCATAGGAGTTGTCTTTATTTTTTCGTATGACCTGCGTGTCATTGAAGAACGCCATGTAAACTACTTTACTTTATTGCTAAACGCGTTAGTCATAGAAGTAGAAGTAGTCGTTGGCGTGACAACTTCATGAAGACACGATGATGGAGATCATGATGATGGAGATCATGGTGTCATGCCGGTGACAAGATGATCATGGAGCCCCGAAGATGGAGATCAATGGAGCTATATGATATTGGCCATATCATGTCACAACTATATAATTGCATGTGATGTTTATTATGTTTATGCATCTTATTTGCTTAGAACGACGGTAGTAAATAAGATGATCCCTTACAACAATTTCAAGAAGTGTTCTCCCCTAACTGTGCACCGTTGCTACAGTTCGTCGCTTCTAAGCACCACGTGATGATCGGGTGTGATGGATTCTTACGTTCACATACAACAGGTGTAAAACAGTTTTACACAGCGAAAACACTTAGGGTTAACTTGACGAGCCTAGCATGTGCAGACATGGCCTCGGAACACAGAGACCGAAAGGTCGAGCATGAGTCGTATAGTAGATACGATCAACATGAAGATGTTCACCGATGATGACTAGTCCGTCTCACGTGATGATCGGACACGGCCTAGTTTGACTTGGATCATGTAATCACTTAGATGACTAGAGGGATGTCTATCTGAGTGGGAGTTCATAAGATGAACTTAATTATCCTGAACATAGTCAAAAGACCTTTTGCAAATTATGTCGTAGCTCACGCTATAGTTCTACTGTTTAGATATGTTCCTAGAGAAAATATAGTTGAAAGTTGATAGTAGCGATTATGCGATCAGTAGAAAGCTCATGTCCTTAATGCACCGCTCAATGTGCTGAACCCCAAACGTCGTTTGTGGATGTTTCGAACATCGAACATACACGTTTTGATAACTACGTGATAGTTCAGTTAAATGGTTTAGAGTATAGGCACCAAAGACGTTTTCGAAATGTCGCGGAACATATGAGATGTTTCGAGGGCTGAAATTAAGATTTCAGGCTCGTGCCCACGTCAAGAGGTATAAGACCTCCGACGATTTTCTTAGCCTGCAAACTAAGGGAGAAAAGCTCAATTGTTGAGCTTGTGCTCACATTGTCTGAGTGCAACAATCACTTGAATCGAGTGGGAGTTGATCTTCCAATAAAATGGTGATATTTCTCCAAAGTCATTGCCACCAAGCTGCTAGAGCTTCGTGATGAACTATAACATATCAGGGATAGATATGATGATCCTTGAAATATCTGTGATGTTTGACACCGCGAAAGTAGAAATCAAGAAGGAGCATCAATTGTTGATGGTTGGTAAAACCACTAGTTTCAAGAAGGGCAAGGGAACAAAGGGATACTTCATGAAACGGCAATTCAGCTGCTGCTCTAGTGAAGAAACCCAAGGTTGAACCCAAACCCGAGACTAAGTGCTTCTGTAATGAAGGGAACAGCCACTGGAGCAAAATTACCCTAGATACTTGGTAGATGAGAAGGCTGGCAAGGTCGATAGAAGTATATTGGATATACATTGTGTTGATGTGTACTTTACTAGTACTCCTAGTAGCACCAGGGTATTAGATACCGGTTCGGTTGCTAAGTGTTAGTAACTCGAAATAAAAGCTACGGAATAAACGGAGACTAGCTAAAGGTGAGCTGACCATATGTATTGGAAGTGTTTCCAATGTTGATATGATCAAACATCGCACGCTCCCTCTACCATCAAGATTAGTATTAAACCTGAATAAAATGCTCTTGCACCTAAAGGAATGGTTTATTGAATCTCGATCATAGTGATACACATTTTCATGCCAAAAGATATAAGATAGTAATGATAGTACCACTTACTTGTGGCACTGCCATGTAAGTCATATTGGTATAAAACGCATGAAGAAGCTCCATGTTGATGGATCTTTGGACTCACTCATTTTTGAAAAGTTTGAGACATGCGAACCATGTCTATTGGTGTATACGCATGAAGAAACTCCATGCAGATGGATCGTTTGGACTCACTTGATTTTGAATCACTTGAGATATGCAAATCATACCACAGAGGCAAGATGACTGAAAAGCCTCGGTTTCAGTAAAATGGAACAAGATAGCAACTTGTTGGAAGTAACACATTTTGATGTGTGCAGTCCAATGAGTGCTGAGGCATGCAGTGAATATCGTTATGTTCTTACTTCACAGATGATTCGAGTAGATGTTGAGAATATTTACTTGATGAAACACAAGTCTGAATTATTGAATGGTTCAAGTAATTTCAGAGTGAAGTAGAAGATCATTGTGACAAGAGGATATAATGTCTATGATATGATCATAGAGATGAATATCTGAGTTACGAATTTTGGCACACAATTAAGACATTGTGGAAATTGTTTCGCAATTAATACCGCCTGGAACACCATAGTGTGATGGTGTGTCCGAACATCATAGTTGCACCCTATTGGATATGATGCATACCATGATGTCTCTTATCGAATTACCACTATTGTCCATGGGTTATGCATTAGAGACAACCACATTCACTTTAAATAGGGCACCACGTAATTCCGTTGAGATGACACCGTATGAATTATGGTTTAGAGAAACCTAAGTTGTCGTTTCTTAAAGGTTTGGGGCTGCGACGCTTATGTGAAAAAGTTTCAGGTTGATAAGCTCGAACCCAAAGCGGATAAAATGCATCTTCATAGGACACCCAAAACAGTTGGGTATACCTCCTAATTCAGATCCGAAAGCAATATGGATTGTTTCTTGAATCGGGTCCTTTCTCGAGGAAAGGTTTCTCTCGAAAGAGTTGAGTGGGAGGATGGTGGAGACTTGATGAGGTTATTGAACCATCACTTCAACTAGTGTGTATCAGGGCACAGGAAGTTGTTCCTGTGGCACCTACACTAATTGAAGTGGAAACTTATGATAGTGATCATGAAGTTTTCGGATCAAGTCACTACCAAACCTCGTAGGACGACAAGGACGCGTACTGCTTCAGAGTGGTACGGTGATCCTGTCTTAAAGGTCATGTTGCTAGACAACAATGAACCTACGAGCTATGGAGAAGCGATGGTGGGCCCAAATTCCGACAAATGGTTAGAAACCATGGAATCCGAGATAGGTTCCATGTATCAGAACAAAGCATGGACTTTGGTGGACTTGCCCGATAATCGGCAAGCCATTGAGATAAATGGATCTTTTAAGAAGAAGAAGACGGACGTGGATGGTAATGTCACCATCTATGAAGCTCAACTTGTGGCGAAGTGTTTTCCGACAAGTTCAAGGAGTTGACTACGATGAGATTTTCTCACTCGTAGCGATGCTTAAAGTCCGTCGGAATCATGTTAGCATTAGCTGCATTTATGAAATCTGGCAGATGGATGTCAAGACAAGTTTCCTTACTAGTTTTCGTAAGGAAAGGTTGTATGCAATACAATCAGAAAAGTTTTGTCGATCCTAAGGATGCTAAAAGGTATGCTAGCTCCAGCGATCCTTTTAAGGACTGAAGTAAGCATCTCGGAGTTGGAATGTACGCTTTGATGAGATGATCAAAGATTTTGGATTTATACAAAGTTTATAAGAAACTTGTATTTCCAAAGAAGTGAGTGGGAGCACTATAGAATTTCTGATGAGTGTATGTTGTTGACATATTGATGATCAGAAATGATGTAGAATATCTGGAAAGCATATAGGGTTATTTTGAAAGTGTTTTTCAATGGAAAGCCTGGATTAAGCTACTTGAACATTGAGCATCAAGATCTATAAGGATAGATCAAAATGCTTAATAATACTTTCAAATGAGCACATACCTTGACATGATCTTGAAGGTGTTCAAGATGGACCAGTCAAAGAAGGAGTTCTTGCCTGAGTTGTAAGGTACGAAGTTAAGACTTAAAGCTCGACCACGGCAGAATAGAGAGAAAGGACGAAGGTCGTCCCCTATGCTTAAGACGTAGGTTCTTCAGTATGCTATGCTGTGTACCGCACCTGAAGTGTGCCTTGCCATGAGTCAGTCAAGGGGTACAAGAGTGATCCAAGAATGGCTCATAGGACAGCGGTCAAAGTTATCCTTAGTAACTAGTAGACTAAGGAATTTTCTCGATTATGGAGGTGGTAAAAGAGTTCGTCGTAAAGGGTTATGTCGATGCAATCTTGACACCTATCCGGATAGCTCTGAGTAGAGAGACCGGATACATATAATGGAGCAATAATTTAGAATAGCTCCAAGTAGAAAAGTTATTTGGAATAGCTCCAAATAGAGCGTGGTAGCTGCATCTAGGAAATGACATAGAGATTTGTAAAGCACACACGGATCTGAAAGGTTCAGACCCGTTGACTAAAACCTCTCTCACAAGCAACATGATCAAACATAAAACTCATTGAGTGTTAATCACATAGTGATGTGAACTAGACTACTGACTCTAGTAAACTCTTGGGTATTAGTCACATGGCGATGTGACCTGTGAGTGTTAATCACATGGCGATGTGAACTAGATTATTGACTCTAGTGCAAGTGGGAGACTGTTGGAAATATGCCCTAGAGGCAATAATAAAAGTATTATTATTATATTTCCTTGTTCATGATAATTGTCTTTTATTCATGCTATAACTGTATTATTCGGAAATCGTAATACACGTGTGAATACATAGACCACAATATGTCCCTAGTGAGCCTCTAGTAGACTAGCTCGTTGTGATCAACAGATAGTCATGGTTTCCTGGCTATGGACATTGGATGTCGTTGATAACGGGATCACATCATTAGGAGAATGATGTGATGGACAAGACCCAATCCTAAGACTAGCACAAAGATCGTGTAGTTCGTTTGCTAGAGCTTTGCCAATGTCAAGTATCTCTTCCTTTGACCATGAGATCGTGTAACTCCTGGATACCGTAGGAGTGCTTTGGGTGTATCAAACGTCACAACGTAACTGGGTGACTATAAAGGTGCACTACAGGTATCTCCGAAAGTATCTATTGTTTTATGCGGATCGAGACTGGGATTTGTCACTCCGTGTAAACGGAGAGGTATCTCTGGGCCCACTCGGTAGGACATCATCATTTGCGCAAATGTGACCAAGGAGTTGATCATGGGATGATGTGTTACGGAACGAGTAAAGAGACTTGCCGATAACGAGATTGAACAAGGTATTGGATACCGACGATCGAATCTCGGGCAAGTAAAATACCGCTAGACAAAGGGAATTGTATACGGGATCGATTGAGTCCTTGACATCGTGGTTCATCCGATGAGATCATCGTGGAACATGTGGGAGCCATCATGGGTATCCAGATCCCGCTGTTGGTTATTGACCGGAGAACGTCTCGGTCATGTCTGCATGTCTCCCGAACCCGTAGGGTCTACACACTTAAGGTTCGATGACGCTAGGGTTATAAAGGAAGCTTGTATGTGGTTACCGAATGTTGTTCGGAGTCCCGTATGAGATCCCGGACGTCACGAGGAGTTCCGGAATGGTCCGGAGGTAAAGATTTATATATAGGAAGTCCTGTTTCGGCCATCGGGACAAGTTTCGGGGTCATCGGTATTGTACCGGGACCACCGGAAGGGTCCCGGGGGCCCACCGGGTGGGACCACCTGCCCCGGGGGGCCACATGGGCTGTAGGGGGTGCGCCTTGGCCTACATGGGCCAAGGGCACCAGCCCCAAGAGGCCCATGCGCAAGGAAACTTGGAGAGGGAAGAGTCCTCAAAGGGGAAGGCACCTCCGAGGTGCCTTGGGGAGGATGGACTCCTCCCCATCCTTAGCCGCACCCCTTCCTTGGAGGAGGGGGCAAGGCTGCGCCCTCCCCCTCTCCCTTGGCCCTATATATAGTGGGGAAAAGGAGGAGCAATAATACCTAAGGCCTTTGGTTGCCTCCCTCTCCCTCCCGTGACACATCTCCTCTCCCGTAGGTGCTCGGCGAAGCCCTGCAGGATTGCCACGCTCCTCCATCACCACCACGCCGTTGTGCTGCTGCTGGATGGAGTCTTCCTCAACCTCTCCCTCTCTCCTTGCTGGATCAAGGCGTGGGAGACATCGTCGAGCTGTACGTGTGTTGAACGCGGAGGTGCCGTCCGTTCGGCACTTGATCATCGGTGATCTGAATCACGACGAGTACGACTCCATCAACCCCGTTCACTTGAACGCTTCCGCTTAGCGATCTACAAGGGTATGTAGATGCACTCTCCTTTCTACTCGTTGCTGGTCTCTCCATAGATAGATCTTGGTGATACGTAGGAAATTTTTTGAATTTCTGCTACGTTCCCCAACAGAAACATATAGTTGACTCCTTGAAACAATGAAAAGTCAGTAATAGTTACCATCATGAACTGCTCCCTGCTCATGGTAATTTTTTGCCTCTGTGCTTGAGTTTTGGTCATCTTTTATTGCAGGTAGATGTGGTAGTACTGTGAGATGGCAACCCAACGCACCTCGTACTGCAACTGACGAGCTTTCTTCTTTGCAGACGCAAGTAAGACCACATCGGCTCTGGCCTTATGCTCGTCAAGAACTCTATAGAGTTGCTGCAATCATGCATAAACCAGAAGCAAACAAGGCATGAGTTGAGTGATTCAATGATAAACTATGAACGAAACTGAAGACAAGTGATTCAAAAGGGAACTTACCCAAAATTTGGTGATCACGGCCTTAGCGGCCGTCCCGTACTCCGCGTTGCTGCAAGCCCCATAGTGGGCCCAACTTGTGGCCAAAACACGCAGCTGCGGGTCCCTGTCTGGCCGCGGGCAGAATAGGCCAGGCCAAAACTGCTTCAACAGGACAGTGAGAAGGTCGTTCGGTTTACGGCCCTTTCCGCGAAGGATCCAGTTACTGCAAAAGAATCAAAGGGTTGCCATGTGTACAATAAAAAAATGTTGTCATGTGTTGAAAATATGATTGAGATGCACTTACTCTGTCCCCGCAGGTTCAATGAGCCACTTGTGCGCCTCGATAGAAGGTGGTGTAGGTACTCCGGCATTACCACGCAGCCACCCCTGCGGAGCACCCGGTGGCAAGTCACCCCACAACTCGGGGTCGACCTCCCCTCCACCCTCCTCGCCCTCCTCCTCACCCTCCTCCTCGGCATCCTCCTCCTCGGCCTCCTCCTCCTCACCCTCCTCCTCCTCGACATCAGGAACATACTCCTCCTCCTCAGACTCAGAAGCTGCATCAGCATAGGAGGGCATCAAAGAAGACCCTCCTATTTCGGACACGGCCCGGAGGTTTTTGGCCCGGTTGCCTCTCCCCCCACCTCCTCGTCCTCTAGGGGCTCTCCCCCCACCCCCTCCTCCTCTAGGGTCTCCTCCCCCGACCCCTCCACCTCCCTGTGAGGTGCCATCCTCGCGTAGTCAGGAGGGAACCTTGTGGGCTCGTCCACTCCGAGTAAGTCCTCCTTTGAGTTTACTGAGGAAACTGGCACCGCTAGACTTGCCCATGATTAGCAAACCTGCATTGAGAAGAGAATAAACAATTAGTAAGGATATAAAAAAACAAGCATACAGGAAATACATTAATAACGGAAGAGCACATTAAGCATACTATTGTAATGATCATTAAAAGAACATACATTTTCTAGAACCCATATGAATCATCACTATTGTAATCTATTTGTCGACCGGTCTCATCATCACTATCCCGCATATCTTCTTCGTTGTCTGACGGAGGTGGAGGCTCTTCCTCATCGTCAGCCTTAGCGTCTTCATTTAACTTTTCAAGCATAATTATGTCTCTTTGATTCACAACTGCCTCACCATCAATCCGTGCGCCGTCGTCCTTTGGGTCCAGATCAACATAACCCAAGTCATCATCCTCCTTGTTTCGGACCAAGTCATCATGTTCCTCTTGAAAGAACACTCCCTCGTATGTCATGGGGTTTATGTTGTAGTAATCATCATCGTTCGGGTCCGGTAGCTTACCATGTGGCGACACCTTGAACACAACTTCCCAACCCTTTAGGTTTTCTTTCTGGCATGGGTAAGGCAGATAATATACTTGTGTGGCCTGGGTAGCGGCGATAAAGAGATCAGCTCCGGCATAGACGGTTGATGGTTTAACTTCAACTAAACCAACAGAAGGCGTATATCTCAGACCCTTTTTGGGGTCGAACCATCAGCATTTGAACACAGTGAGACTTAGGTGTTTACGGCCACGTTTGAATGTAAGCTCGTATATTTTTCCTACCCTTCCGTAGTAATCTACTTTATTATCTCCTTCGGTGAAGACTCCGGTATTTATGGTTTTGGGATCAGGCCGACTGTTCTTGTGCTCCTCTGTATGGAAGCGATACCCATTCACATCATACTTTTGGCATGTTATGTCGGTAGGGTCAAAACCCATGGAAACCCATCTCAATTCTTCATCCATTGATTCGTTCGGATCATTTCCCTACAAGTTTAATTGAAATTATAGGGTGCATGAGTTTAATTGGAAGTGTGAAATGGGTAATAGGGAAGTGTGAAATATTACTTTCTCCATGAACCACGCGACAAAATTTTTCCTTCCATCAGCACCCTTTCGGAGAAGAGCAAGTGCCTCCGCTTCAGTAGGAGGCAACATTCCCGTCCACTCTTCCTCAATGAATTGACTACAATAAGAAAAGCGGTATAAGAACTAGGCAAAGTGAACATAATGAATTGACTAAAAGAATGGTGCAAAGGTATTACCTCATCCACTCATCCTCAACTTCCTTGATGTACCGTACATGGTTTTCGGCAGTTCATGGCCCTCGGGCAGGCTGTTAGCCCATACTCCCAGAAATGCTTCGAAGCAACCTTGGCTACAGCCGTACTCAGCCTTGACTGCCATCAGTTGCGAGATGGCATCCAGCACAGACAGCTTGGCACCCTCATAGAGAGGTTTCTTTGACGAGGCCAAGATTTCCAGGAAGGCCTTTGCGGTTTCCTCCGGCTCCTCCGGTTCATTCGCTAAATGTGATGGAGGTGTCAGCTGTGCAGCAAAGACATCATCTAGCATGTCTCTAACCCCATCGTCCTCATAACCAGCGACGCGTTGTCGTATCACATCCTCTCTACCACGGTCCCGCTGGGCAAAGTTTATCGGCATATTAAAGTTGGGCATAAATCCATTCGTGCGAAGGTGCTTAGTCATCTCACTCTTATCTCTGCAGATACGTCTCTTACATTTGGCACACGGGCATTCTGGCACCATCCTCATTGGACTACAGAATATCTCTTTCAAAAACACATCAGTTTTCTCGACCCACTCTGTTGTTACTTATTCTGACGGAAAAACCCACTATACATCCACTGATTATCTGCCATCTCTGCTTTATTGGAAGCCACACAACAAAATTAAGGATTCATTTAAATTACCCACATCAATATTTTATTTTTTACAAGGTTGACGAGAAACGACATTTAATCCACCTACATCTCTAATAGGTAAAGATGGGTCCTAATCCCACCCAAGAATGTGTAGATTGAGTACGGTCCATGCTCTATCCCATTCCGAGACAAAATTTCGGCAGCACCTCCCTGCTGTTCTCCAAATACACGTCTCGGCAAAATGCCGAGAGAATGTGCATCCGGAGAACAACAGGGAGGCGCCGCCGAAATCCTGTCTCAGAACGGGGTAGAGCATGAACAACGTACCCAATCTACACATCCTCGGGCTGTCCGTGGAAAGCGTTGGACAATCCGAAAGAGCTGCGGTGATAAATATGCAATTGAATGCATATTTATCGATGCAACCCTTTCGTGCGGGAGACCTAGGTTACGCGACTTGATGTGAAAATTCAATCTAGTGACATGGAAAAAAAGTGGACGAGGTCATGGAATTGTTGCTCACCCTCCGATGTAGAGGATGTAGTCGATCAAAGGAGGGACGATCGTGGACAAACACCTCCAACGTCGACGGTCACTCCACGAAGATGGAACGCCACAAATCCTGTTAATTCGACCAAGTGCAAAAAAATAGATTAAGCATTGACACTTTAAACTATGAAAAAAAATCATATTTCGTCAAGTGTCAAATTTTGTCCTTCAATTTTTTTAGCAAGATCATCATGATTAAATAACCACTCATCATATGCCAATTTTGGAGCACATCTCACACAACTATTTTAGAAACTAAATGTCACATAGCAAGGATTTAGACACAGCTTCACCTCCTATCCATGCCATCTCTAGACGTTAACAACTCAAAGAACATGACACAAACATCAACTCAAAAATTTGTTTTGCATGCATATGTGAATAGACTTAGGGGCCGAATACACCATCCATTAATCTCACATGCATATATTGTCATAATCCATTATATATCATATTGGTACAAATATTAGGCTTATGGACATAAAATCTAGAAGAGAACAATGCTAACAATTACATCACTTGTCTTTGTGAAGATAAGTTACACATGTCCATACATAGTAGTTATTTGCAGCAAATTAATCTGAAACTATGAATGTCACAGTAGGAAAAATGAAAAAAAAGAGCATAGCTCACCGGGCAGAGGGGCGTCACGGCGATGGAGGGGACGGGAGGGACGGGGCTGGTCGTGGTCGGCCGGAGAAGCAGAGGCCGCCGCCGACCGGAGCTAGCACCAGGGCCGGCCGGGCAGGGACGCGGGCCGCTGGCCGGAGCCGTGGCCAGGCGTGCTCGGGGAGGGGCCGAGGCGGGGCAGGGCCCGGTTCGTGGCGGGGCAAAGAGATGGGGTGGAGGCGAGGCGCGAGGAAGGGAGGGGGTGGGAGGGGGTGGAGCGGCGGCGGGCGGGCGGGCGGGAGATGCGTGGCGGCGGCGGCGCGAGAAGGGGAGGGAAGGGGAGAGGGTGGAGCGGCGGGGACGGGACGGGTGAGGGAAGGGGAGAGTGGAGCCGGGGAGCAGCGGCGGGCGGCGGCGGCAGCTAGCTAGCGCGGGTCGGGCTCGGGGGCGTACGAGTGGGTCGGGGACGAACGAATGGAGGGGGTGGATGGGGAGTGTATAAGGGAACTATGCCGACGGCTTAGCCGTCGGCATATATTAGTCATGCCACGTGGCATATATGCCGACGGCTAAGCCGTAGGCATAGGTATATTTCTTTTTTTATACATGTTAATTACAAACTAGCCGTATACATGTTAATCACACACGTGGCATATATTATTAACTGTCTTCAAATATATTTTTAGTGTATATTATTTTCAAACGCATTGAAAAGTTTCGCATATATATAAATATTTGTACGTATATATTAAATATTTTCAAATACACGTTCTTGAATTTTTTTTGAATCATACATGGTATATAATTATATTAAAAATGATACATGGTACCGTTACCGAGTGCCTGATCCTGCATAGTTTCATTTTCCTTTTTTATTTTAATGTTTTCTTATAGTTATATATTTATTCTTTTTTATTTCATATAGATTTTTTAAAAAAAAATTATAGTTATAATTTTCCTTTTTTATGTGTTATTATTTCATATAGATTTTTTATTTTTTTAACCGCTCGGCCCTCTCCTCTCCCGGAACCACATAGAGGGGAGGGGAGGGGAGGCGCCGAATTCGAGCAGCTTCGTCCGCCAAGGCCGTGGCCTGGTCGACGGTGAGGGTGGGGGTGGGGGCGGGGGTAGCTTAGTTCGTCAGTTGAGTGAAGGGGGAGGGGGTCATCGACAGAGGGACACCTGGGAGCAACACCCGGACCAAACCCACAGCTACATATCCACACCGTGTAGACCCGACATGTCCGTTTCCCCCCTCCCGGTGCCGGCGGCGGCGCCGTCCGTGAGGGGGGCCACACACCGGAGACGCGTGCCGCCTCTTCGGACATGCCACAACACCACCCCGCATGTATGAGGGCCCGGTACGACGCTCCGGTGGCGTTGCTACCCCCCAGGGCCCCCGTCCCGCCTAACCCTGGAGCTGTTGACCACGAGATCTAGCCCTTTGACTTCCCACGGACGGGCTTTGCCCAGTGGACCTCTCCACCCGGTTGTGTCAGGTCTACCCATAGGGACACCCGGGAGCAACATCCGGTCCAAACCGACTGCTACATCCCCTCCGTGTAAACCCGATGCGTCCGTTTTCCCCCTCCAGGTGCCGGGGGCGGCGCCGTCCGTGAGGGGGGCACACCCCGGAGACGCATGCCGCCTCTTAGGACATGCCACAACACCACACCGCATGTATGAGGGCCCGGTACGACGCTCCGGTGGCATTGCTACCCCCCAGGGCCCCCGTCCCGACTAACCCTGGAGCGGTTGACCATGAGATCTAGCCCTTTGACTTCCCACGGACGGGCTTTAACCAGTGGACCTCTCCAGCCGGTTGTGTCAGGTCTACACATAAGGACACCCGGGAGCAACATCCGGGCCAAACCCACAGCTACATCCAATCCGTGTAGACCCGACGCGTCCGTTTCCCCCTCCAGGTGCCGGCGGCGGCGCCGTCCGTGACGGGGGCCACACCCCGAAGACGCGTGCCGCCTCTTTGGACATGCCACAACACCACCCCGCATGTATGAGGGCCCGGTACGACGCTCCGCTGGCATTGCTACCCCCCAAGGCCTCCGTCCCGCCTAACCCTGAAGCGGTTGACCACGAGATCTAGCCCTTTGACTTCCCACGGACGGGCTTTGACCAGTGGACCTCTCCATCCGGTTGTGTCAGGTCTACCCATAGGGACACCCGGGAGCAACATCTGAGCCTAACCGACTGCTACATCCCCTCCGTGTAGACCCGACGCGTCCGTTTTCCCCCTCCAGGTGCCGGCGGCGGCGCCGTCCGTGAGGGGGGGGCACACCCAGGAGACGCGTGCCGCCTCTTAGGACATGCCACAACACCACCCCGCATGTATGAGGGCCCGGTACGATGCTCCGGTGGCATTGCTACCCCCTAGGCCCCCCGTCCCACCTAACCCTGGAGCGGTTGACCACGAGATCTAGCCCTTTGACTTCCCCAAGACGGGCTTTGACCAGTGGACCTCTCCACCCGGTTGTGTCAGGTCTACCCATAGGGACACCCGGGAGCAACATCCAGTCCAAACCGACTGCTACATCCCCTCCGTGTAAACCCGATGCGTCCGTTTTCCCCCTCCAGGTGCCGGCGGCGGCGCCGTCCGTGAGGGGGGGCACACGCCGGAGACACGTGCCGCCTCTTAGGACATGCCACAACACCACCCCGCATGTATGAGGGCCCGGTACGACGCTCCGGTGGCATTGCTACCCCCAGGCCACCCGTCCCGACTAACCCTGAAGCGGTTGACCATGAGATCTAGCCCTTTGACTTCCCACAGACGGGCTTTGACCAGTGGACCTCTCCAGCCGGTTGTGTCAGGTCTACCCATAGGGACACCCGGGAGCAACATCCGGGCCAAACCCACAGCTACATCCACTCCGTGTAGACCCGGCGCGTCCGTCTCCCCCTCCAGGTGCCGGCGGCGGCGCCGTCCGTGACGGGGGCCACACCCCGGAGACGCGTGCCGCGTCTTTGGACATGCCACAACAGCACCCCGCATGTATGAAGGCCCGGTACGACGCTCCGGTGGCATTGCTACCCCCCAAGGCCCCCGTCCTGCCTAACCCTGGAGCGGTTGACCACGAGATCTAGCCCTTTGACTTCCCACGGACGGGCTTTGACCAGTGGACCTCTCCACCCGGTTGTGTCACGTCTACCCATAGGGACACCCGGGAGCAACATCCGGGCCAAACCGACTGCTACATCCCCTCCGTGTAGACCCGATGCGTCCGTTTTCCCCCTCCAGGTGCCGGCGGCGGCGCCGTCCGTGAGGGAGGCACACCCCAGAGATGCGTGTCGCCTCTTCGGACATGCCACAACACCATCCCGCATGTATGAGGGCCTGGTACGACGCTCCGGTGGCATTGCTACCCCCAGGGCCCCCGTCCCACCTAATTCTGGAGCGGTTGACCACGAGATCTAGCCCTTTGACTTCCCACGGACGGGCTTTGACCAGTGGACCTCTCCAGCCGGTTGTGTCAGGTCAGTCCAGAGGGACACCTGGGAGCAACATCCGGGCCAAATCCACAGCTACATCCACTCCGTGTAGACCCGACGCGTCCGTTTCCCCCCTCCAGGTGCCGGCGGCGGCACCGTCCTTGAGGGGTGCCACACCCCGGAGACGCGTGCCGCCTCTTCGGACATGCCACAACACCACCCCGCATGTATGAGGGCCCGGTACGACGCTCCGGTGGCATTGCTACCCCCAGGGCCCCCGTCCCGACTAACCCAAGAGCGGTTGACCACGAGATCTAGCCCTTTGACTTCCCACGGACGGGCTTTGAAGAGTGGACCTCTCCACCCGGTTGTGTCATGTCAACTCAGAGGGACACCTGGGAGCAACATCCGGGCCAAACCGACTGCTACATCCCCTCCGTGTAGACCCGATGCATCCGTTTCCCCCCTCCAGGTGCCGGCGGCGGCGCTGTCCGTGAGGGTGTCACACTCCGGAGAAGGGTGCCGGGCGTTTGCAACCGCCACTAAACTTCTGTCGCATAGCTGTTTTTTATTTTAATAGAATATAAGGACTTATATTCAAAAGAACATGACGTCACATTATTAATGTGCTCGAAAAAAAATACAAACTATATATATATATATTCATAATCTATGGAAAAAATTACAAACTACATATATATATATATTCATATAATACATAAAAAAGCATAAAAACATATTTAAAAAAAGCATAAAAACATATGTAAAAAAAGCATAAAAACGTATGAAAAGCATGTAAAAAAATAGCTATGCAGAAACGGCAGGGTTTTGGGAGGAGCCGTGCCGCGGATCGGTGACGTGGAGCCTATGCCGACGGCTGCCGTCGGCATATCTACGCCGCAGATCGGTGAGTGGCATGCGGAGATATGCCGACGGCCGACCGTCCCGACCGTCGGCATAGGGTTGACGGTGTTAACGCTGGTCACGGGCGGGGTCGCCAGGCCCACTTTGTATGCCGACGGCTATCTTATACCGACGGCTGCTGTCGGCGTGTTTGTAGATAGGCCGACGGCCGTTCTGTGCCGACAGCTGCCGTCGGCTTATATCAGGGTAGCCCGACGGCCAGGACGAGGCTGTTGGCATATCTCAAACTAGGCCGACGGCAGCCGTCGGCATTGATTTGGCCGTAGGCATAGGTCAGTTTTCCGGTAGTGACATCTCGCTAATAACACGCTACAGCGCGATATAGCACGCTAATAGCATATTTTAAGGTCGCCGCTATTTTGCCGCAGCGTGCTATTTTTTTCATTGGTCCTGAGCCTTCATCAAATGATGAACACCAGCCACGGAATACGACGAGGAATCCCGCTGGACGCAACCATCTCTTCTGCGGATGCAAGGCTGTGGCCGCGTCTCCGTGCTCGGCAGTACGTGGCAACCATAGGCAATGGGTGCAGCCCTTGTGCTTAAACATGTTTTACCATCCAAACAAGATTTTATGCATACTTATTTGTAACCAAATTATTAGTAAAACAAGGTTTGCTAAAAAAACTATTAAAACGGGTTTTGTTAAAATTAGCTGCTAATTTTGTTTATCCAAACAACCACTAAAGGTGGATGTTCCACCTGTTTTTTCCGGTGGGTTTTTCCTTCGATTTTCTTCTTCTTCTTTTTTTATTTCCTTTTCATTTTCACTTTCCCCCTTTTTTTGTTTCATTTTATGTGAACAATTTTATAATTCGTGATTATTTGCAAATCTGTGAGCTTTTATTCCTAATTTCTGAATTTTTCAGTCCATGATTTTTTTCCAAATTCGTGAACTGTTTTCGAGTGCATAAACTTTTAGCTTTGATTTTTTTTTTCAAATTCGTGAACTTTGTTTTCAAACTTCATGACATTTAAAAAAATCATGAGGTTTTCTAAAATCTCATTAATGTTTTTCAAATTTCTTGACCTTTAGATCTGATATTTTCCCAAATTCTTGATTGTCTCAAATTTCATGAATTTTTTCACTTTTTGCAGACTTTTTTGAATTCGTGGACTTTTTAAAAATGTCACGCGAGTTTTCAGATAAAATGAATTTTTTTTCCAATTTCATGAACTTTTTTCAAATTTTTTGTTTTTTTTCAAAATTGTTCAAACTTCTTTGTTGAACTTTTTCTAAAGTCAATGGTCAACAGTCAACCCTCAATAGGTGCTGATGAAAGGTCGAGTCAAATCCATGAATTTTTCTTTGTGGACTTTATGATTATTTATATGTTTACATTTTACAAAACATGATCCTTTTTTTTTCTTTTAGCCAACAGTAATGGGACGGGCCGCAAGCACACACGTGAGCGCAAGTAGCGCTTAAGGCATTGAATAGAGGCTCTTTGTGTTAGCACCATATCGCGCTCGTCTCATCTTCTTGAACTCCAACTGTCCAGGACATGCAAAAAAAAATCCAATGTCCAAACCTAACACAGTGGCCACCAGGATACGCGCCACCTTTCCCCACTGGCGCAGTGGGAGAGAACTAGGAATGTTCGGCATCGGGGATGGGACGTGAAGGATTCTAGGATGACCATGTCAGGCGCGCGTCAATGACGCGCTAATTCAGGGGGCGGGGCGACCACTAGCACCATGCAGAAGACGCCCCCCCCCCCACGGCCTCACGGCCGTGTAGGAGCTTGCGAGCTCAACCAAAAATTGGGGATTAGAGAGGGGAGGGGGGTATTTTCTTTATAGAGACTGACAAGTGGTTCCCACATGCCATAATGCCAAACATGCCGGTCAATCTATCAGAGTTGAATATTGTGCCAAATCAGCGCTTACGAGTGGACCATCCCTATCATAATCAGGTTAATTTTGGGGAAACGCTTGGGGACGGCGCACCGGCCGAGTTTGCGCCGGTCGCACGTTGCGTCACCACACGACCTTGCTGGCACGCGCTACCTTCACCGCGTCCACACGTTTTCTTTATGGGCCCACGCCTGTCCCTCCCCCTTTTCCCTCTTTTTCCTTCCTTCCTTATTCTCTTCCTCCCGTCATTCTCCTCCCCTCATTATCTCTCTCCTTCTCCCTGGTCTCATTTTTCCTCCATGAATCTCTCCTCCTGTTGACCACCGGCCTCCGCTGCTACTAGGAACCGGACATGGCTGTTCCGACGAAGCATCCGCACATCCTCCTTCACGCCATGGCCGTGAGCCACCTACCCCTTTCCTCATGGCGCACTACTAGATCCCCAGCTTCCTGGCCGTGCTACTACGCCCACTGGCACATGCTACAACCAGCGATCGACCGTGCTACAACCGGCAATCGAATATGCTGCAACCAGCGATGGTGAGATTGTGGCGGCGACAACAGTGCGTGATTTTTGCTACAACCAGCAACAAAAAAGCTACCTCCGATGACGTGATTTGCTGCAACGGCAATGACGAAGTTTTGTGGTGGCGACTGAGGTGTTGCGATTTTTGCTACAACCGAAAGCAGGAAAAGCTACCACCGGCGGTCATTTTTGCTACAACCGGCAACGAAAAGCTACCACCGGCGGTCATTTTTGCTACAACCGGCAACGAAAAAGCTACCATCGGAAACGTGATTTGCTGCAACAGCCACGACGAAATTTGTGGTGGCAACGGCAGTGCTGCGATTTTTTGCTGCAACCGACATCGTGGAAAGCTACAACCGGTGTCACGTCTTGCTACTGCCGGCAAAACCCGACGAAGGTTGAAGCAAATCGTCGTCGCTGCCGTGACTGTTGACATGAATGGTTGTAGCAATTCCCGTCACCGGTCGTAGCAAAAATGAACAATGGTTGAAGCAAAATATATCTGCATGTGGATGATGAAGCAGAAAGGGATGGTTGGGCGTGGCCATGGCGACAGGGCTGCGGTGAGGGGCGACAGCGGAGCTACAACCTGAGCTACATCCGTCGCTGCTGAGAGCTGCAAGTGCAGGTGCGGCTGTTTCATGGGACGAGGCGGCGACGAGGACGGCCAGCGAAGGTGGGGACCGACGACGAGGACGGCCGGGAAGGATGGGGACCGGCGACGAGGACGGCCGGTGAGGGTGGGAACCGGCAACGAGGACGGCCACCGGAGGGGAGACGAGGCGCACATCAAGCGGGAGATGTGATTCTATCGAGAGGAAGAAGAAGCTGTGGGGCAAAGCGGTTTTTTTTCGTCAGATCCAATCGCCCAGGCGGCTTAAATCCAACGGCTCCGATGCGACCGGCCGAACGGTTGGGCCGGCGCACCGGTGCAGATTAGTGCCCTTAATTTTGGCCCAATCGGTCACTAATGCGAAGTGGTAATTTTTTGTAAAAAAATAGATTCTAAGGTGTAGTTTTTTGTAACCCTAAAACAAGTGGTATATTTTTTTTGTGGGTGTATAGTACCATTCTTACGGTCAACACTGTTGAGTATCTCCGGGTAGGACTTGTAAATGACTCTTCAGTATGGCCATTAACCATTAATCTTCAGGGAGGAAAACAAGAAATCTATGCTGAAGGAACTCGCAGCCATTCACAGAGGCGATTCCAAACAAGAAGAGTGGTATGAACAATAGTCAGCGACTTGTGCCATTCACACAGGCGAGGGCTTACTCCTACGTTTTCAGAATCCAGCGAAGCAGAGAAGCCCAGAGGTGCAAGTACCCATTTTAAAAGGGAAAAAAAAAAAATCCAATTTTATTAATCACTAGTCATTCTCGGATTAGAACATATTTCTTCGTAGTGAAAAAGTAGAATGAGAAAGCTAATGAACCTTAAACTCACCCTCAGAATTTTATAGTCGACGGATTTTCCTTCTGCTATGCTCCCAACGCACAACCTCAGAGATTTTGCTAGTTATTTTGGTACGGAGGCAGTAGTATTCAGTGTGAAAACAGAGCCTTTATGTCCAACAAAAATATTTAGACATGACGCAACCGATCCACTGATTCAGCCACGTCATTCAAAACCATGAACATGTGCAGTAACAACCCAATCCATGTGAGCACGGTCACGATTAAACACAAGGGAAACGCATTGGATCCTATCTATACAATGGCATCCTTTCCTCCCCAGTTTCTTTCTCAAACAGATCACAGTGCTCTGTCTCCAGTGTACAAACAAAAGCAAATACTCCGTAAGTCCGTATATGCTTCGCAATATAAATAGGCATGGTGCGTTCCTCGGAGAAATACATCGACAACTGAAACCAATGAGATATATTTACATTGCACAGTCTGAAACCTCATATATAAATTCAAAGCATTCAGCATAAACTTGCTAAGCTGCTGTAAATGACAAAGGACTCGACCACGTAAGCTGACAGGCAGAGGTTGTAGATTTGAAGTCCCTCCAATTTAGCGTTCTAGTATATTTTATTATTGGAGCAAGGAAATCTTCAGGGATTTACTCTGTTCAGCTTCACCAGTCCAGCGCATTGCACAGAATTTCTGGTAACAATAGATTGCAGACGAAACTTCCAGACAACTGACCAGTACTCATTGACCAGGCAACAATTCAGGGATTACTGTATATCTTCAAGCATAACACTTTTTCCTAAGAGCTGATTTATCAAGTAAGCAATTAAAATCTGCAGTCTCTTCTAAATATTTCTGTTCGATGTGTGTGACCGGTACTCCTCGACCAGCTTGCGAAAGAGAGATCCTCCAGTTTCTATGAGCTTTGTAGGTTTGTCATACTCCACTACTTTCCCTGGAAGTGTTTATATATAACTCATTAGGTCGCTTCAACTACAGTTTATACATTCCATATTAATTTCAGGCCAATAAGACGATGAGTTCTATAAACATGTCACTATATGTTTCTTATAGATACATACCGTCGCTCATTGTAAGTACCATATCGCAGTCCATAACTGTTGGTATACGGTGGGCCACTGTAATAACAGTGGAATATTTGAATTCTGTTCGGATCGTTTTCTGAAGGATAGCATCTGTTGCATTATCTATAGAGGCTGTCGCTTCATCAAGAACCAAGATGCGGCATCTTCTCAGAAGTGCGCGTCCCAGACAGAAGAGCTGCCTTTGGCCCATGCTCCAGTTCGACCCGTCTTGCACAACTATTATGACGAGATCTTGATCAGTACTATGAATGAGAAAGTTCCAACACCATGCTAGCAAAAGGATATAGCTAAATATGTCTAGGATTACTAACATTTTGACATATTTATTGTCACATGTATTTTCACACCTATTTTCAGTTTCTGAAATCATTTGATACAGCTGAGTTTTCTGTTTAGCCAATTTATTGTTTTCAAAAATAAACTACATAAACCAAAAAATAGATGAAGTGAAGTTTCCTACCATGTGAATCCAATCCCTGTTCCTTCTCCCGGACAGCTTCAAGAAGTTGACATTTGTCAAGAACCTGCAGCATAATAACAATTAGAGTAACCACATTAGTGATGCCCTTTGAAATGTACATATGCCATAAACCAAGAAACGGGGGCTCTAAGCCTAAGCTCAGCTTCAAGAGGTGTAGCTTTACACTCCTACCAGGCCATCACCCTTGTTTGAGTTATCCTGAACTAAAATTTGGGTGCATATTTCTTCAATCAGTAAAAAATCATCTAGTTCCTCCTAGGCAATCTAGTTTTACTTTCTGAAAGCACTAGGTATATCAAAGTAACTGGGCTGAACTGCAACAATACTAAAAGAGGACCGCCTCATGATGAAAGATCACATCAGGTTCTTGTTATGGGGGGCCAACGGCCTGTGCATATATACATGTACATGTGGTAACTGTGCAGGAAACCTCTGGAGAAAATACGCAGGCTATGCATGGAAGGTGATATAACTCTTGACACCCCCCGCCCCCGGCCTTGGATCCAGAACACTGAGTTTGGAGAGATAAAATCACTGTTGAAAGCCACGAGCCACAAGACTAGCTTTGTAGTGCTCAAGAGAACCATCAGAGAGAGTCTTAACCTTGTAGACCCACTTACAAATGATTGGACAAACACGGGGAGGAAGAGAAAAAGGTCCCACGTGTCAGTACGCTTAAGAACAGTAACTCCTCTGCCTTCGCAAGCTGCCATTTGGATGAACACCAACATCATGATAAGAAGTTCGCTCTAGGACAACTACGATAGTGCTAAAAAAACACAAGTCATCAGGCGGAAGCAGGCGATGATGTAAGCCACAAGTAGGCTGAGTCAAGGAAGATGGCACATGAGAACCAGATGGCTCATTAGTAGAATCATCCACAACACATGGACAACGAGTATAATAGTGAGAAAAGGAGGGAAGAATAGGAGGAGGAAGAGGCACATCGATCATCAACATTCTCAAGAAGATGACGATGCTTACGCTCAGCCACACCATTTTGAGCATGAGCACCAGGATAAGAAAACCGAGAAAGAGTACCCTACTCAGCAAGGACACCACGTAACATCTTGGAGATATATTCTCCAATAGAGTCAGCATGAGATAGGCCAATAGGCGTAGAGAATTGATTGTGAACCATGGCAGCAAAACACTTATATAGAGAGATAACCTCACTGCAAGAAGGCATAAACTAAAGCCAAGTATAGCAAGAGAAATCATCTAAAAGATACCAAAGGAGTAATATAGTATTGATGGCCCCCTTCCGAAGCGAAGGGGGCCAGACCCCATACATCAGAATGAACTAAATCAAAAGGACGTTGAGCACTGACTCACTAGTATGATAAGCTAATTGAATCTGTTTGCCAAACCTACAAACCTGACACTCTAAAGAGATTTCTCCTAAGATAGACCCTAGAAGACCTTGAAGAACTAAAGACGACAGACAAGAACCAAAAAGATGACCTAGTCAATGATGCCACCGCTGAAAGGAACCAGTAGGTAAAGCGACAGAAGGAAAGGGATTGGCGACAATGGTGGCAACGGAAGGAACGTGAAGCCAGTCTAACTCCCAAAGACCCTGAGAGTCATGGTGGCGACGCCCAACACCAAGCAGGGTACACATGCGACCATCCTAAACAAAACAAGAATCAACGTCAAGAATGACATGACAACCATAATCAGTAAGCTGACCAATAGAAAACAGGTTCATGGTAAGTCAGGGAACATGAGCAACATCAGTAACAGAAAAAGAAGAAGTGTTTAGAGTTCCTTGACTAGCAACAGAAAGAGGAGTACCATCATCTGTGAGAACATGAACAGGAAAATCGAGAGGTCTAAGAGAGGACAAGGTGTAAGCATCAAAAGACAAATGAAAAGAAGCTCCATAATCCAGAAATTACAGATGTACCTGTAGGTGGTGCTCACGGAGTGCCAGAAGCATTAGTCACAAAACCTATAGTACTCGCCAAAGAAGAACCTGAAGGGGCAAGCAGACGCTTAACTCTCACAATATCCTGCTCAATCAAGACAATGGGTGAGGGCCTCGCAGTAGAAGCACGATCCCAGAAGAAGATGTATGTGCTTTGTTGCACATGTCCCGCTTCTTCGTGAAGCAATCAGA
This sequence comes from Triticum aestivum, assembly GCF_018294505.1. Classification (NCBI taxonomy): domain Eukaryota; kingdom Viridiplantae; phylum Streptophyta; class Magnoliopsida; order Poales; family Poaceae; genus Triticum; species Triticum aestivum. The sequence goes on from NC_057813.1 coordinate 15,517,757, forward strand.
CTTGGGGTGACCATCCTTGTTGCAGTAGCCACAATGAGCATGAGAGCGACCCTCACCACCACCGGAGGAGTTGGTAGGAGTGCCAGAGCATTGGGCGAGAAAGAGCCGATGCACCATACACCTTAACAGGAGCGTGAACAACGAGCACAAAGGGAGAGTCTCAAGTAAACCAGCACCACGTAGGCGAGACTCCTCAGCACAAATCTCAGAAAGCGCCTCCACAAGAGAAACACAACCACGAGCAAACAGCCGAGCATGCATTGTGGAGCCGAGACAAGAACTTGTAGACATGATGAAACTCCTTATTCCTGGTCTGATTGCACAACCTAGCCACACTGGAAAGTACCACGACGAGCAGTGCGAAGAGAGTCAAGTTGGCGCTAGATAACAAAACTTTGTGCATAGAAATCATTAAAAGTGGAGGCATCCTGCTAAAGAGCATGCTCCTGGCGAACCACAAACAAGTATAAGGCACCACTAGAGGGCTGTTAGCGCTGGCGAAAACGGGTCCACATCTCGAAGACGGTAGTGAGGCTCATAAAGTAAGAGGCAAACTGAGGCAGAGCACTATATGTGAGAGCAACCGCGACATGAGCATCATCATCATCGAATCAGTAAGTATAAGCAGATAGAGCATCATGGTTAGTGGGAAGAGCCTCCTCATATGTCAGCACCTTCTAGTCAAACCGCAACATCATCAGCAACCTTAGTTGCATCCACGGCAAGAGCCGGTGTCACCGGCGGGGTAGGAGTCACAAGAGGAACCAGGTGCGCCGAACATGGGACCTCACCAGAAAGAACACCCTAGAGAAGAATGGCACGCATATGAATGCACATAAAGGCAACAACTCAGTGTAGTTAGCACCACCAATAATTATCGGGCAATGAGGGATGGCAACATAGGCCAACGACGAAGGCATGGTACTTGTGTTTTGCGGGAGGAGTGGGCGACGCATCGAGAGGCCGACAGTTGGTGGCCAGGAGGCACAGCTGTGGACCAGATTGAACCGGGGGGCAGAACGTCATGAGGAGGGCGTCGGTGCAAAATTAGGAGAGGACGAAGGCGGGTGGTGGTGCATGTCTAGGAAGGCTACGGTGCAAGCCAGTGGGGATAGGGCAGTGCAGATCAAGGAACTGGTGAGATGGATGGGGGCGCAGTTGGCAAGACGGGGCAGATCGAGCAAGAAACTTTGGGTCGAGCGAGGCAGGTTGGGTGGAGTTGGTTGAATAGGGGCAGGAAGAGAGGAAGCAGCCATAGAAGAGAACTGCCGCAGCCAGCAACATAGACATCGAAGACGAGGAAGCGACGGCGCGCGAGAGGATCAAGCATGAGTTGACCGTACAAAAAAAGAACTAGGGCTCTAATACCATGTTAGTAAATATGCGACTTCTATTTCCTAGGAGCCAAGGGACTATACATGGAACATAATATAACTCTTTCGGTAATGATACCTTGTCATCATAATCTTATCTTATCATTGAGTAAGATGAGAAAAGTCAACATTGTTAGTTGTGTATAATCTTACCTCCCATATTTGTTCATCTAAGAATTGCCCAAGAGGATCTAGATTGTATCTTATTGTACCCTGAAAAAGTGTTGGATCTTGTGGAATGATACCCAAACGTGAACGCAGATCATGTAAGCCTATCATAGTGATATCCACAGAGTCAATAATTACTTTCCCTTCGCTAGGTTCAACAAGACGAAACAATGCACCAATTAAGGTTGTCTTCCCACTTCCTGTTCGACCAACTATACCAATCTTATCTCCACCTTCAAACTTGCAAGTGATTCCATGTAGTACAAGTGGAAGATCTATCCTATACCTGATCTGTCAAATGAAAATCAATTGCATACATCTGTAAGAAGTGTTAATACAGTTTTTTACCTTGTAAGGTGTACATGTAAATATTTATATCAGATTACCTTCAAATCCCTAATCTCCACATTGCCATTTTGGGGCCAATCTGGTAACGGTCGATTTTCTTCAACAACTTCTGTTGCTTCACTTTGTATGTCCATGTACTGGTTCACCCGTTCGACTGATATTATTTGATTCCCAAGGTTGCATTGGAATTGAATAGAGGCAACAAACATAATATTTAAGGAAAGACCATAGGACAATGCCATTCCCACAAAACCTGTGAAGGTACCAAAGCGAGGAATTAGTTCTACTATTTATAATATTAATGCCCTTGGAATTAATTCTACTATGATAGTATCAAATACTTTATTTAGTTACTTTCGACACATGAGCATTAGGACTAAAACTGCATCTTCATAAAAGATACAAGCCTATACATAAAATCATCAGAACAAGTGGTAGCTTGAGAACGTATGGTGTTTTATATTCACCTTATTTTGCCTGGCAGAATGAAGCAAATGTATTTTTCTTGGAACAATAAACATTATTACCTCAATTCATATATACAAGGCGTTATAGAACACATTCAGTCGAAAATTTATAACTTTGACAATAACTCCCTCTGTCCCAAAATAAGTGTCGCTGATTTAGTACAACTTTGTACTAAATCAGCGACACTTATTTTGGGACAGAGGGAGTATTATATAAGTAAAAAGTATTTGCACTCGTAGGTCAAAATACTATCATTATATTTTTCATCAATATTATTTTCATACTATAACTCTCTTCTAGTTTTCTACAAACATATACATATAAAAAGTACAGTTCAAATAAGTTTGCCAGACACCCATGTCATGTGTGAAACGACATCTATTTACGAGTGGAGGAGTCAATGAAAAGGTACCAACATTTACGTGTCAATGCATCAAAGATCTAACACCTTTTGCAAATCAGATACAAGCAACGATGGCCATAGAATGAGCTGGCTACTCAATTTTGTCCAAATATTTCAATCACCATGGTGTTCATATAATTGCTTACCAGGGCTAAAGGTTCCTTGAGGAAGAAGGGCCATGACGAAGGCAGAAAAAGAAAGAACTGCGGCGCTCATTATCTCCAGACGTTGAATCAACCATTCAGTTGCTGCAAAATTATAGAAATATGGACTGGCATTCCTGTCAACAAGATCCAAATTTTTAGCAAAGAAACGATCTTCTTCCTCAAAGGCCCTTATTGTTATAGCCCCTGAAATCGATTCACCCAGGTGGTTTGCTAGAGCAGACTTGGTAGTACCATTGATCCGCATCAATTCCTTGGCCGAGGCAAGATAGTACCTCTGCATGATCAAACATAACAGGTTTCGGTTAATGAGAACACTTGATGCAAAAATGTAGGCTCATTCACTCTCGGACTAAAATAGCAGCACAGAACATCAATTGGTGATTAAAATCGAATAATCTTACACATGAGCCTTAGCCACAAAGAAAAAAAGTCATATCAATTACCTGCAACCAAATTGCCAAAACTATCATTGGTACGGCTATGAACAGAACCTGCCATGTAATAACAACCAATACCCCTAGATTGCTATATGCAATTAGGCTGCCACCAAGGCTAAGTGCAAAGGCAAATGGAAAATCAAGGTCAATGATACTCAAATCTGAAGAGACCTGCAGTAGAAGAAAAAGAGAACGAATTAATCTATCGTAAGAAATATCTCTGGTGTAACACGCTGAAATTTAATGTATTTTCCATTCATTGAGAATTCTTACCCGGCTAAGAACCCTTCCTAGAGGAGTAGAGTCAAAAAAGGACATTGGTGCATGGAACAATGAATTGAGCAACTGGGAAAATAAGGATCTTGATGTCTGGATCCCAAGAACCACGACCAGCAAATATCTTGATAGCAAGAAGAACATTGTGCAAAGTCCGATAATAATGTACATGGAAATTAACTTCAGCGCACTAACATGAGGATTCTGGACATTAGCAGCCATCCACCAATTCTGTAATATTTGCCCAGCTACAAAAAATGTGTGGGAAATCATTGACAACGAGAAATACAGGAGGCCTTTGTTCTGGCGCAGGTAAAGCATATAAGGCTTAACACCTGCATCCCCTGTTTCTCTTTCCTCTTTCTTGATCAGTTGATCTGCCGGTGATGGCTTCACAGATTCTGTATGAATACCATCTGTCTCCTTCACTGATACTTCCTTAGATCTTCGAGTGGTTATATTGTTACTAACATCGGAAACACCAATTGTATCTTTATGGGCACTTACAAGGTCTTTAAATTCTTCACAGTCTGCCAATAGGTCTTGATAAGGTGCAGACCGGATAACCTCTCCATGTGACATAAACTGCCAAGAATCATCAATAGTTTTAGATGACATTAAAAATTAAATAAAGCTAATGACAGATAAATAGCTAATTCTTCAAAGTGGAGAGAAGTACCAAAATGGAGTCAAATATGGGTAGAAAATCCACTTGGTGCGTCACCAAAAGAACAGTCTTCTCTGATAGAGCACTCATGACATATTCCTGTTACAAAGAGCTTTGTAAAACAGTTCACGATCAAATAGAAATAGAATCCACATCTTCTGATATGATCCTTACATTGAAAAGACTTGTGGCTGTATGGGCATCAACAGCACTGAAAGGGTCATCAAGAAGATAGATGTCTGCATTTTGGTATAGTGCACGAGCAAGCTGGACGCGCTGCTTCTGACCACCACTAAGGTTTACTCCTCTCTCCCCAATTTGAGTACAATCTCCATATGGCAACATTTCAAGATCCTTGACCAACGAACACCTCATGAGTGTGTTGTGGTATCTTTCCTCATCCATCGACGATCCAAAGAGAATATTGTCTCGCACAGTTCCTGATTGGATCCATGCATTCTGAGAAATATATGCTATCTTCCCGCAGACTTGGATCTGGAAATTTTATGCAAAGATCATTAGTTTTATATAAAGTTGTTATGAAACAATGAATTCATTAACATACTTCATGTTGGAAAATATTGTCAAGCATAATTTTCATAAATTGCAAACCAAACATGATGCAGTTGTCAACATAACATGGATATGGCAGCTATTTTCTTTAACGTATGAAGTTAGTAAAAAACCATACCATGCCTTCAGTTTTTGGTACCTCTCCGAGTACAGCAGCCAAAAGCGTCGACTTTCCTGATCCTACCTCTCCACAAATCGCAATCTTTTCTCCACCTTTGACAATCAGATTTATATTCTTTAGAGTTGGTTTTGATGTGTGCTCGTCCCACGAGAAGCTACACAGATTCATCTCTATAGGGTAATCAATGCCAACAAAGTATTTTTTCCTAACTTGCCCGTTTAGCTCAGGTGCATCAAGGAACTTTGATATCCGAGTGAACGCAACCTTAGCTTGTATCACAACTGCAATAACTTCTGGTACTAACCTTATTGGTTCTTGCACAAGACGTAGAGTTGCCACAAAGGTGAAGACATTGCTAGCATCAAGAGGGATTTTCAAAAGATAGCATGTCAGAAAGGTCGCTGCCGAAACCAAAACAGGTGAAGACCAGAACATGAAAGTGTTGTATGCCCTCATAAGCTGAAATGCTGACAACAACTTGTACTCAACCTTTCTCAGCCCCTCGATGACCTTCTTGAAGTGAACTTCCCAAGCATAAAGTTTCAAGATCTTCATATGAACTAATGACTCAGACATGGCTTTCAATCTCACATCTTGTGCTTCCATAAGTTTAGTCTTACATTTGTGTTGCAGTCTAGCCAATGGAACGTTGCACAGTATGGTCAGAATGATGACAACCAAAGATGAAATCATTGCAGCACCAACCGCATCGTATAGAATTGCCAGAGAAATGCAAAGCTGAACACTTGTCGTCCATGTTTGATGGAACCAGTATGGGGATTCCCCAATCCGAAAGGCATCGACGATCACATAGTTCATAATATTTCCAGAAGAGTGCTTCATTTTTGCTGCATTTGATAGCTTCTGTTGTTTCTTGTAAATAGCTGCTGACAGGAGTGACCTCACCTGCAGTCCTAATCTCCGAGTGCGGAAATACCACTGTCTCTGTGAAAAAGATTCACAGCATTTGCAGATGAACAGTAACGCAGCAAGCACATAACCTTCGTGTTTAAAGGTCCCTTTCCCAAGTGATACATTGATGAATGCCTTGAGAATAATTGGGCCTGTTGATACGGCAAGAACCCTGAGCAAAGCAAAGAAACCCGAGACCGAGATGGCACGCCTGTGACAGGAAACAATAGTCCAGAAGAATGATGGTGTGGCGTGTGACGACGACTGCTTCTTTCCATTCAGCTTCTCCATGAACATCGAGTACTGGTTGCATGCTCGATCTGTGGCGCCTAGAAGTGGCATGTCTTTGTCCTCAAGGGGTTTCTTGTAGCCCACCTTCATTAGAGGATTCAACCACCAAAATGACATCTTGCTGAAAACCCCAGCTTTAGCAAAGGGAGTCACCTGACTCTCAGAATCAGCTACCTCTTCATCTGAAAAAATAATAGCCTTAGCAAAGGTAGCAGAAGTGATGCGGCTAGCTATGTAAGATGAGGAAATTGAAGAGGACTGACCTGTGAGGGAACCCATCTGTGTGCGCAATCTCTGTTGCTCCCAGGTGGACAAGCTCCTGTTGCAGCCCTGCACCAACCATGAATAGAGAACTAGTTAGGACCTAGGACAGAGACTTAACAGATACTCTTTCTCTATGAAGGAGCTGACGAGGAACAGATACTACAAATACTGGTACAAGAGCAACCTCAGAGTCCAAAATCCAAATCCCATGAAATTATCTAGAGGGGACACGCAGAAATTTGAACACTCGCTCGGAACTCGAAGATCACATTGCCACATAAACATAAAAGAAACCCAAAGCTGAAGAAGAAAACTGCACTGTTTTGAACTGTTTTCTTTGGCTAAGAAAGGTCGACAGGAAAAGCAACAAATTGCACCCGTATTGAAACCTAACCTATGAAGCAATGGGCCGGTAGTAGCGCCTCAAGTTGGGAATGAGCCGGCCCGCTCCGGCCCAGACCTGGTCCCTGGTGGCCCCCTATAATCTACACAGGGATATGGGGACCAACCCAATGGTCCAGGAGTGACTCTGACCCCATGTCCCACATTGTGCGATACGGTCCGACCCCCCAAACAATACATGATAACTTGCATGATCACTATAATTCAAGAATACGTTTCATTACCAGAACATGTCTAATCAACAAAACATGCAGGATTACATCACCAGGGCACACTGAAAAGAAAATCGGGACAAAATCCTCAGCCATGACATGACCACACAACAACAACCTGATCGATGAACATAGATAAACATTTTATCGCTCTAAATCACCCCAAAATGAACATATTCAACATGAATAAGGTAACACCAGAGCATTAGATAGTTTCTACTACATCTCAAGCGGTAGATTGGCCACTCCAGAAGAGTCGGCGGTATTGACTTGAGATCAATAATGAATCTACTTATGCTTCAAACCAACTGAGATATATATACCTGTGCACAAAGGACTCGGCGCCCTCCTCCTCCTTGCCCCGAGCTTGTTGTCCGTCCAAGCTATATAAGCTGCAGGGCCCGGCGCCGCAAGCTCTTTTACTACTGCGAGCACGAGGACGTCGCTGACAACGTGCGGACTCGATATGTTGGTGTGTGCAAGTTTTGTAATCTCCTGTGATACGTTGAGATCGGCAGCTTGAGAATCAAATCTTCTGCAAATGATTCCGGTGGTATCAATATACACCACGCGTGGTGGCCTCCATATTAATATAGTACTAGTGTGCAGATTCCATAGAGACGAGGCAGGATCCACCAGGTCAACTCTTAACAGCCATCCATCAAAACAGAACCAGCTGAAGCAGCATCCATCCGTGTCAGCGGGGTGCTGGTGCAGACCAACTTGGCGACAAGGGCGGCGCATGCATCGGCGGTGGAGAAGCCGAGGCCGGGCCTTGAGTGCCTGGGCTCAGGTGAGGCCGCAGGTTCGGACGGGGTAGTCATCGAAGGAGGCGGTATGGTGGTGGGAGAGGAGATGAGGCAGGCCATGATGCAGGATCCGAGGCGGAGAGGGGAGGTGGGCCGGGGCCGCCGGCGGCGAGGCGAGGCGAAGGAATGGGGGGCAAAGCGATGAAGATGAACTGTGTGATCTGGTTCAGCCCAAGTGTGGCTCCCACTCGTCATCCTGATGTGATGCTGCTAGTATTATTTCTAGTAGCAGCAACGGCGCGCTGGGGCAGACACACTTGTGCCCTCCAAGATCATCAGAGTCACTTGATAGAAATTGGACTGGGCCGATAGGGATACAACAAATACATTTTCAACTATTCTTTGTGGTTCTGTAGGAACTCGCGGCCCGTTATGCCAGTCGCAACATAAAAGACACTTCTTCTTAACACAAACGCAAAGCAAAGCTGCTTCCCGTTGATGAAATACATCGAAATTTATCTTTTATCTCTTGGAAAGCTGCAGCAAGTAAACAATCAAAATTGGCAGTCCCTTCTAAATATTTCCGTTCGATGTGTATGACCAGTACTCGTTGACCAGGTTGCGGAAGAGAGATCCTTCAGTTTCCATGAGCTTTGTAGGTTTGTCATACTCCACTACTCTCCCTGGAAGTGTTCATATATAGCTCATTAGTATGGGAAAGATCCACAATAAATATTTGGTTCCAAGTATAATTCAAATATTTCATATTGATTGGTTCAGGTCAATAAGACGATGAGTTCTACAAACATGTCACTATATTTCTTATAAGTTGCCGGATAAGAGCAACATACCGTCGCTCATTGCAAGTACCATATCGCAGTCCACAACTGTTGGTATACGGTGTGCAACTGTAATAACGGTGCAATGTTTGAATTCTGTCCGGATCGTTTTCTGAAGGACAGCATCTGTTGCATTGTCTATAGAGGCTGTCGCTTCATCCAGAACTAAGATGCGGCATCTTCTCAAAAGTGCGCGTCCCAGACAGAAGAGCTGCCTTTGACCCATACTCCAGTTCGACCCGTCTTCCACAACTATGAAGATAAGATCTTGATCAGTAATATGAATCAGACAGTTCCAAACATCATGCTAGCAAAAATATGAGAGCCATTAAGATTCCGATTCATTGTTGGAGATAATCCATTGATGGGTTCGAAGTACATGGGCCTGCACCCTCCTCTATTGGTGGAGAATGCGCCTAGGACTAATAAAAATTGACATATTTAGTGGCACATGTGTTATCACACCTATTTCAGTTTCTGAACTGATTAGACCAGAGTTTCTGTTTTCCCATGTTATTAGTTTCGAAAAAGGAACTGCAGAAAAGAAATTATAGGTGAAAGTGAAGTTTCCTACCAAGTGAATCCAATCCCTGTTCCTTCTCCTGGACAGCTTCAAGAAGTTGACATTTGTCAAGAACCTGCAGCACAATAATAATGAAACGACCACTTTAGTACTCCCTCTGTTCGCTTATATAAGACGTTTTAGCCGGTTCAGACACTGTGCTAAACAGTTTAAAACCAGCTGTCTGAAACGCCTTATAAAAACGAACGGAGGGAGTATTAATTTTGAAATGTTCATGCACCACAAAATGAGAAAGTGGGACCTAAGCGATCAGTTGGTGGGAGGTGTGTGGCTGTACAATCCTACCAGGCGTTAAACCAATCTGTTTGAGTTCTGAACTCGAATTTGTGTACTTATTAAGTTTCATGAACCAACCACTAGAATCAAAAGTCCAAACTGATGAAGAAGGTTGGGCAATCCAGATATACTTCAACACTTATTACTTTGATCAACGAAAATTTATCTAGGTCCTCTTAGGCAATCTAGCTTTTTTATGAGAAAGGCAACTTGTCTTTTGACATTCCTCTAATTCAACTTCCTCCCCAATTTGACTCTATGAAATCTAAGGTATATATCAAAGTAACTGGACTGAACTGAACTGCAATAGTACTGCAAGGACTGACTCATGATTAAACAATAAACATACATCAGGTTCTTTCAGTGTGATACCTTTTCATCATTATCTTATCTGATCATTGGGTAAGATGAGAAAAAGCAACATAGATGCGTACATCTTACCTCCCATATTTGTTGATCTGAGAATTGCCCAAGAGGATCTAGATTGTATCTTACTGTACCCTGAAAAAGTGTTGGATCTTGTGGAATGATACCCAAATGCGAACGCAGGTCATGCAAGCCTATTGTGCTGATGTCCACAGAGTCTATAATTATTTTCCCTTCGGCGGGTTCAACAAGACGAAACAATGCACCAATTAACGTTGTCTTGCCACTTCCCGTTCGACCAGCTATACCAATCTTATCTCCACCTTCAAACCTGCAAGTGATTCCATGTAGTACAAGGGGAGCATCTTTCCTATACCTGATCTGTCAGACGAAAATCAATTGCATACATCTGTTAGAAGTGTTAACAGAATTTTTTTTTACCTTGCAAGGAGCACGTGCAAATATTTATATCTGATACCTGCAAATCCCTAATATCCACATTGCCATTTTGGGGCCAATCTGATAACGGTCGATTTTCTTCAACAACTTCTGCTGCTTCACTTTGTATGTCCATGTACTGGTTCACCCGTTCCACCGAGATTATTTGATTCGCAAGTTTGCATTGCATTTCAATAGAGACAACAAACGCAAAATTTAGGGAAAGACCATAGGACAATGCCATTCCCACAAAACCTGTGCAGGTATGAAAACAAGGAATTAATTCTACTATTTGCAATATTAATATTCATAAACTGTACATCTGTAAAGTATCAAATACTTTATTTAGTTAACTTCGGCACATGAGCATTAGAATTCAGTCAGAAGTCGCTGAAAAAGTAGCAACATTTACATGTGAATGCATCTAAGATCATACTTTTTGCAAATCAGATGCAAGCAATGCTGACTACTCAACTTTGTTCAAATATCTGAAGCACCATGGTGTTCATACAATTGCTTACCAGGGCTGAAGGTTCCTTGAGGAAGGAGGGCCATGATGAAGGCAGAAAAAGAAAGAACTGCAGTGCTCAGTATCTCCAAACGTTGAATCAACCATTCAGTTGCTGCAAAATTACAGAAATATGGACTGGCATTCTTGTCAACAAGATCCAAATTTTTGGCAAAGAAACGATCTTCTTCCTCAAAGGCCCTTATTGTTATAGCCCCTGAAATCGATTCACCTAAGTGATTTGCTAGATCAGACTTGGTAGTACCATTGATCCGCATCAATTCCTTGGCTGAGGCAAGATAGTACCTCTGTATGACCAAACATAACAGGTTTCGGTTAATGAGAACATATAATGCAAAACTGTAGGACAAAAATAGCAGCACAGAACATCAATTGGTGGTTGAAATAGAATAACCATAGACATGAGGCTTAGGGTAACTCCAACGCGGATCACCTAATGGACATCATCAAATGTCCGCGGACACGTCCAAACATGCCCGCAAACAGACCATCCATCCAACCGTAGTCACCAAATCCGGACAGTGGGCTATGACTGGGCCAGGCAGACCGAGAGGAAAAAGAGATGAGTGCACATGGGTTGTGGGGAGATGTGGACCAACTAACAGTGGGTCAGGCAGACGTCCGGACTCCCCCAAAACTCCCGCAGTTTGAGGAAATTCGGACGTCCACGGATATTTGGTGACTAGCATTGGATGGCTAAAATTGCCAAGACCATTCATGTCCGGGCATTAGGTGATCCGCGTTGGAGTTGCCCTTAGCCACAAAGAAACAAAGTCATACCAATTACCTGCAACCAAATTGCCAAAACTATCACTGGCACGGATACAAACAGAACTTGCCATGTAATAGCAACCAATACCCCTAGATTGCTAAATGCACTTAAGCTCGCACCAAGACTAAATGCAAAGGAAAATGGAACATCAAGGTCAACGATACTCAAATCTAAAGAGACCTGCAGTAGAAGAAAAAGGGAACGAGTTAATCTATCGTGAGAAAAATCCTTGGGTGTAACACGTAATGGAAATATATTGTATTTACCACTCTATTAATAATTCTTACCCGGCTAAGAACCCTTCCAAGAGGAGTAGAATCAAAGAAGGACATTGGTGCACGGAACAATGAATTGAGCAATTGGGAAAATAAGGATCTTGATGTCTGGATCCCAAGAACAACAACTACAAAAGATCTTGATAGCAAGAAGAACATTGTGCAAACTCCCATAATAATGTACACAGAAATTAACTTCAGTGTGCTAACATGAGGATTTTGGACATTAGCAGCCATCCACCAATTCTGTAATATTTGCCCAGCTACAAACATTGTGTAGGAAATCATACACAAAGAGAAATACAGGAGGCCTTTGTTCTGGCGCAGGTAAAGCATATAAGGCTTAACACCTGCATCCCCTGTTTCTCTTTCCTCTTTCTTGATCAGTTGATCTGCCGGTGATAGCTTGACAGACTCTGCATATCTACTTCGATGAATATCATGTGTCTCCTTTATTGATACTTCCTCAGGTCTTCGAGTGGGTATATTGTTATTAAGATCCAAAACACCAGTAGTATCTTTATGGGCATTTACAAGGTCTTTAAATTCTTCACAATCTGCCAATAGATCTTGATAAGGTGCAGACCGAATAACCTCTCCATCTGACATTAACTGCCAAGAATCATCAGTAGATTTAGATGACATCAACAAATAAATAAAGATAATTACAGATAAATATAGATCATAGAGGCACGTATATTAGCATATGGTGACTTCTTCGAAGTGGGGAGAGGTACCAAAATGGAGTCAAATACAGGTAAAAAATCCACTTGGTGCGTCACCAAAAGTACGGTCTTGTCTGATAGAGCACTCATGACATATTCCTGTTACAAAGAGCTTTGTCAAACAGTTCATAATCAAATAGAAATACAATCTGCATCTGCTGATATGATCCTTACATTGAAGAGACTTGTGGCTGTATGGGCATCAACAGCACTGAAAGGGTCATCAAGAAGATAGATGTCTGCATTTTGGTATAGTGCACGAGCAAGCTGGACGCGCTGCTTCTGACCACCACTAAGATTTATGCCTCTCTCCCCAATTTGGGTACAATCTCCATATGGCAACATTTCAAGGTCCTTGACCAACGAGCACCTTGCGATTGTGTTGTGGTATCTTTCCCCGTCCATCGGTGATCCAAAGAGAATATTTTCTTGCACAGTTCCTGATTGGATCCATGCATTCTGAGAAACATAAGCTATTTTCCCGCAGACTTGGATCTGGAAAGTTTATGCAAAGATCATGAATTTGATATAAGGCTTTTATGAAAAAAATGAATTGATTAAGATACTTCACGTTGGCAAATATAGTCAAGCATAATTTTCATAAATTTCGAATCTATCATGATGCTTGTCAAAGGATATTTTTCTTTTAATCGTGTCTAAATTCCAAATATGGCATCTATGTCATTAACATATACATATGAAGTTGGTAAAAAATCATACCATGCCTTCAATTTTGGGGACCTCTCCGAGTACAGCAGCCAAAAGTGTCGACTTTCCTGATCCCACCTCTCCACAAATCGCAATCTTTTCTCCACCTTTGACTATCAGATTTATATTCTTTAGAGTTTGTTTTGATGTGCTCTCCTCCCACGAGAAGCTACACGAATTCATCGCTATAGGGTAATCAATGCCAACATAATATTTCTTCCTAACTTGCCCGTTTAGCTCAGGTGCATCAAGGAACTTTGATATTCGAATGAACGCAACCTTAGCCTGTATCACGGCTGCAATAACTTCTGGTACTAACCTTATTGGGTCTTGCACAAGATGTAGAGTTGCCATAAAGGTGAAGACACTGCTAGCATCAAGAGGGATTTCCAGAAGATAGCATGTCAGAAAGGTCGCTGCCGAAACCAGAACAGGTGAAGACCAGAACATGAAAATGTTGTATGCCCTCCTAAGCTGGAATGCTGACAACCACTTGTACTCAACCTTTCTCAACCCCTCGATGACCTTCTTGAAGTGAGATTCCCATGCATAAAGTTTCAAGACCTTCATATGAACTAATGACTCAGACATGGCTTTCAATCTCACATCTTGTGCTTCCATAAGTTTACTCTTAGATTTGTGTTGCAGTCTGGCCAATGGAACGTTGGACAATACGGTCAGAACGATGACAACCAAAGATGAAATCATTGCAGCACCAACCGCATTGTATAGAATTGCCAGAGAAATGCAAAGCTGAACACTTGTCGTCCATGTTTGATGGAACCAGTATGGGGATTCCCCAATCCGATACGCATCGACGATCACATAGTTCATAATATTTCCAGAAGAGTGCTTCATTTTTGCTGCATTTGATAGCTTCTGTTGTTTCTTATAAATAGCAGCTGACAGGAGTGACCTCACCTGCAGTCCTAATCTCCTAGTGCGGAAATACCACTGTCTCTGTGACAACGATTCACAGCATTTGCAGACGAACAGTAACGCAGCAAGCACATAGCCTTCGTGTTTAAAGGTCCCTTTCCCAAGTGATACATTGATGAATGCCTTGAGAATTATTGGGCCAGCAGTTACCGTTAGAACCTTGAGCAAAGCAAAGAAACCTGAGACCAAGATGGCATGCCTGTGACAGGAAACAATAGTCCAGAAGAATAATGGTGTGCCGTGTGACGGCGACTGCTTCTTGCCATTCAGTTTCTCCATGAACATCGAGTACTGGTTGTGTGCTCGATCTGTGGCGCCTAGAAGTGGCATGTCTTTGTCCTCAAGGGGTTTCTTGTAGCCCATCTTCATTAAAGGATTCAACCACCAAAATGACATCTTGCTGAAAAACCCAGCTTTAGCAAAGGGAGACACCTGACTCTCAGAGTCAACTACCTCATCGCCTGGAAAAAGTAGCCTTAGCAAAGGTGGCAGTAGTGATATACAGTAGCTTGATATGTAAGATGAGGAAGTTGAGCAGAGATTTACTTGTGAAGGAACCCATATGTGCGCGCAATCTGTGTTGCTCCCAGGTGGATAAGCTCCTGTTGCAACCCTGCACCAATCATGAACAGGGGACCATTTAGGACTTAAGACAGAGAAGAGATGATCTTTTTTTATGAAGGAGAAGGCAAAGAACAGATACTCTTTCTTTATGAAGGAGCAGACAAAGAACAGATCCTACAAATACTGGTACTGGAGCAACCTCAGAGTCCAAATCCCATGAAATTATTTAGAGGGACACACAGAAATTTGAACGCTCGCTCGGAACACAAAGATCACATTGCCACATAAAAATAAAGGAAACCCAAAGCTGAAGAAGAAAAACTGCACGGTTTTGTTTGGCTACAAGAAAGTACAAAAACTATTTTGTTTGGTGCCACAAATGAAGCAATGATGCCAGTGTTGACCTCTCTAGGCTGCTGAATCAAATAGCGTCCTCCTCCTCGCCCCAAGCTAAGCTGCAGGGCTCGACGCCGCAAGCTCTTTTATGACTACTACAAGGACTGACTACTACAAGGACGGCGCTGACAACGTGCGGACGTGCTATGTGCGTGCGCGCAAGTTCTGTAATCTCCTGCGATATGCTGAGAGCGCAGCTTGAGAATCAAATCTTCTGCAACCCATTCCGGTGGTATTAATAGATGCAGACGGAATCACCTCACATGCCACATTATCTACTCCTGTTCCACTGCATAGAAACGGAATCACCCCATTCCACATTAATGCTACTCTTTCTTAATGAAGGAGCAGACAAAGATCACACAGAGTGGCACTGCAGAGTGGAACAGATACCCTAATCTCACAAGGAACAGATACTCTTTCTTCATGAAGGAACACATACTATAAATACCGGTACTGGAGCAACCTCAGAGTCCAAAACCCACGAAATTATCCAGAAGGACACACGGCAATTTGAACGCGTGCTCGGAACACAAAGATCACATTGCCACATAGAAATCAAGGAAACCCAAATCAGGATATGTTTGGCTACAAGAAACTACAAGAACTGCTTTGTTCGGCTAGGAAACTATGAAGAAGCAATGATGCCAGGGTTGACCTCTCTAGGCCACTAGGCTAGTGAGCAGTAGCGCCCTCCTCCTCATCCTCCTCCTCTGTCCAAGCTAAGCCGCAGGGCTCGGCGCCGCAAGCTCTTTTATAACTACAATGGTGTATTCCAAGGCCCCCCTCATAATGGAAAGCAGCTACTTGCTACTTTGAGACAGCCTGCTGACGTGATGTGCGTGTGTACAAGTTTTCTAACATATCATGTGGTACGCTGAGATCTAAGCTTGAGAGTCAAATCTTCTGCAACTGACCAATATAGTAAGCTATCAACCGATTAACATAAACCACGGGCAGTGGCCTCCATATGAATATACTACTACTAGTACTATGCAAACGGAATCACCTCACATGCCACATTTTTCTACTGCATAGAAACGGAATCACCTCGTTCCACATTGGTGTGGATCAAAGCAGAACCAGCTAAAGCAGCATCCATCGGCGGTGCTGGTGCGGACCAACTTGGCGACGAGGGGGCCGACATCGGCGGTGGAGAAGCTCGGGCGAGGCCGCAGGTTGGCTCGGACGAGGCAGTCGTCGATGGAGGCGGTACGGTGGTGGTGGGAGAAGAGAGGAGGCGGGCCATGATGCAGCTTCGGAGGCGGAGATCGGAGGTGGGTCGGAGCCGCCGCCGCCGGCGGCGGCGAGGGAATGGGGAAAAGCGATGGTGGTGGCGTGAAGAGGAACTGTGTGATCTGGTCGGTTTGGTTCAGACCAAGTGTGGCTCCCACTCGTCAGGCTGATGATGCTAGTTTTCTAGAAGAGAGGCCCAAGAAGCGCTCCCCCACAAACGGCAGTAGTGCGAGAGCAACTAGTTCACCACCGCTACTTCGAAAGACTCATAACTATTATTTGGGGATGCGTCCTCTCAGCCGCAATCACGCGCCACGCTTTGAACACTTCCTTTGAATTTTATCTTTTAATTTTTTCATGCGTTTCTGGCCTTTTAAACAGGGTTTTTAGGGTTTTTTAACTTTTTTGTTTTCCACGGGTCTTCCTTAACTTTTGGAATATAAACTTTTGAAAAACAAATTGCACGAAAGAATATTTTTTTTGCTTCCGCGAGAGGCACGGCCGTGACTCTCATAAACAGAAAAGAAATGTGTTTTTTGATTTATTTATTTATTTGCTTCCGTGAGAGGCACGGCCGTGACTCTCAGAAACAGAAAAAAAACGTGTTTTTGTTTTTTTCCTTTCGTGATAGACACGGTTTTGCTTCCGCGAGAGGCACATCTTTCGAAAAGAAAAAAACATGCTCCCAGTTCGGTTTTTTTGTCTGATTTTTTCGTTTGATTTTTTTGAAAAAAATCGTCAAAACCAATCAACATGGGATCTAGTTTTGAAGATCTCGACGCGAGGATCCAATGGTGAAAACGGTTCGAGACTTGGACGTGCAGTTTAAGAGATAAAACGTTTTTAATAAACGGATGTACGAAAAAGAGGAAAGTCTCAGGTTGTGACAAGTAGCGCGCATGCAGTGCGCCACTTGTCACAACCTGAGGAGGTGGGAGTGATCTTTGAAAGAAGTACTCCTTAATTAGTGATTTTGTAGCAGTCGTGCGTAAACCTGGCCAACTAAGCCGTTATCGGCATGCCTAGTCCATCATGGGCCTGGCCCAATACGTGGCTAAACGGGTCATACCCGATATGTGGCAAGCCTTGGGCCGCAAAGTGAGGCCCACGTGCCAGCACGCATGACCCGTTTATTTTTTTATTTTATTATCCTTAAAAAATACTTTATTTTATTTTTATTCTTCTCAAAAAAAGTTTATTACTTTTATTTTTCTGATTTGTGTTTTACATATAGCCCCAAAACAACCAAAATACCAAATTAGCACAAAAACATGGGGCCCATTAAGGATAAACGAGTCGAGGGCCGGCCCATTTATTAAGTGTGTCGTGCTTGGGCCGGGAGGTGCAGCCAGCTTGCCAACATTTGAAAGTATTTCGTATTATCATCACCTTGAATGAGCGAGTCGGCCTTGGAACGTTGGTACCACTTAATCTCTTCCTCAAGGTGATGATAATACGAAATACTTTCAAATGTTGGCCAATGGCAGACATAGAAAGAAACGTATCTTTGCTCTTGACCAGGAGGAAGGCCGTATCGAGGGGGACGCACCGCTCAGAGATTATATTACTAAGTATTACAAAGAGCTTTTTGGTCCTTCCACTCAAACACTTTTTGAGATGGACGAGTCTTTCACTCATGACATACCTCAAGTTTCGGAAGCGGAAAATGAATTCTTAACCTCTCCGTTCTCTGAGGAGGAAATTCAAACCGCGGTGTTTCAAATGGAACACAACAAGGCTCCGGGACTGGATGGATTTCCGGCGGAGTTTTATCAATGCTTTTGGGACGTGATCAAGGCAGACTTGGTTCAGTTGTTTAACCAACTGCATACCAAAGACCTTGATATTTCCCGCTTAAACTTTGGGAGATTATCCTACTGCCCAAGATTAAGGAGGCTAGTTGTATTCAACAATATCGACCGATTTGCCTTATAAATGTAAGCTTCAAAATCTTTACGAAGGTCGCAACTAACCGGTTTGAATGGGGTGGCTGACCATGTCGTCAAGCCCACTCAAGCAGCATTTATGCAAGGACGCAAACATACTAGATGGAGTTGTTGTGTTGCATGAAACTGTACATGAGCTTCACCATAAAAAGTTGAATGGAGTGATCTTTAAAATAGATTTCGAAAAAGCCTACACTACTGGAATCTGGCAATTTGCCGTCTGCCACATCTTTGTCATCTGACAGCTGACAGCAAGAGGCTATTTGTCGTTCGCTTCCACAAAGCTGACGGCAAAGAAAGGGCTGATGGCAAATGGGTATTTATCGTCAGCTGATTCTTTGCCGTCAGCCAGCTGACGGCAAAGAGCTGGAAGGCAGACAACAAAGGGCCAGGTGGGCCCCACAGGGCACGCGTGGCTAGGTCAGGTTCTTTGCCGTCCGCCAGCGGACGGCAAAGAGGAGACGTAGACCAGCCCTAAACGACCGCCCTCTTTGCCGTCTGCTAGCAGACGGCAAAGAAGGCCCACTTAACGGGTCGTGTCGTCTCCCCTCTCTCTCTTTCTCTGTCTCCCCTCCCCCGCGTGCCCGCCTCTCTCCTTCCTTGCCGCTGTCGCCCCCGCCGGCCAGCCCCGCCCCCAGGACCCAGCCCCCGCCACCGTCCAACCCGCCCCCCTCCCCGCGAAGAGGAACCCCAACGCGCCCCGTCGCCCCACCGCGCCCCATCGCCGGAGAGGCCAGCGCCGTGCCGCCCCGGTGCCGGACCCCTCCCTGCGGCCCTGAGCCGCCCCGCCCCGCTGTCGCCCTCCTCCCCGCGGCCCTGCGCCGCCCCGCCCCACCGGCCGACCTCGCCCTCCTCCGGCGATCCCCTGCAGGTTTCTTCTGTCGCCCCTTTTTTAGTTTAGTTTTTTTTCATTTCTTTTAGTTTAGTTTCTATTTTAGTTTCAGTTTTAGTTTTAGTTTTATTTTCAGTTTAGTTTTAGTTTTAGTTTTAGTTTAGTTTAATTTAGTTTATTTTAGATTAGTTTTAGTTTTAGTTTAGAAGAAGAAGAGGAGTAGAAGTAGGAGGAGGAGGGAG
This sequence comes from Triticum aestivum, assembly GCF_018294505.1. Taxonomy (NCBI): domain Eukaryota; kingdom Viridiplantae; phylum Streptophyta; class Magnoliopsida; order Poales; family Poaceae; genus Triticum; species Triticum aestivum. The sequence goes on from NC_057813.1 coordinate 15,537,254, forward strand.
GAAGAAGAAGAAGAAGAAGAAGAAGAAGAAGAAGAAGAAGAAGAAGACCCTAAATAGCAAGTATCATTGGTGCGAGATACATGTGGCCGTCGGTGTCGAACACTACATCCACGTCCCACAAATGGCGCCGACGTCCTGCGTCCCAAAGCGCCGGGCGCCGGCTTCACTTATGGGATATGGATCTGGTGTTCAACGTCGAGCGCCACATGTATCTCGCACCGATAATACTTGCTATTTAGGGTTAATTATTAGGGGGTTAATTAGGGGGTTCCTCGGTGTCGGTGGTACCCTAAATAGTAAGTATCGCCTGTGCGAGGTACATGTGTCCGTCGGTGTCGAATACTACATCCACGTCCCAAAAGTGACACAGGGTCCTGCGTCCAGCAATAACAGTTCTCGGTGTCGATGGTGGTCGAACACCATTGCAAATTTGTCTGGCAGCCTCAGAGATGACGATTGAAAGCTAAGTGTTGAAACTTGAAACACCGAAACTAACTCAAGTCGGTTTGGTTGTTTGAAAATTTCAAAACTTGGCTTTAATCCTCATCGCAGAGGCTGCCAGACAAATTCGCCAAGGTGTTCGATCGTCACCGGCCACCAGAACTATTGTTGCGGGACGCCGGGCGCCAGCTTCACTTGTGGGATGTGGATGTAGTGTTAAACACCGACGGCCTCATGTACCTTGCACCCATGGTAGTTGCTATTTAGTTTACCCGGGGACGAGCGGGTTAGAGGGTTCCTCAGTGTCGATGGTACCGTAAATAGCAAGTATCGTCAGTGCGAGGTACATGTGGCCGTCGGTGTCGAATACTTGCTATGTTACTCATCTTTTGATTTAAATATGCAGTTATTTCGTTGTTGCGAAGGTCTAGTGTTCGACGAGCTCCGCCCCTGCATTCGTTGGTGAGCACAAATGACATCTCCTCCTCCCCCCTTCATTTGCTCTGTTCCGGTCTTCATGCCAATGAAACTTGCTAGTTATAGGTGTCAATCATCAGTATGCATAACCACTATGCGTCTCCCGTTCGAAAGGGTTACATCTATAAATATGCATGCATTTGCATATTTATAATCATGATTCTTTCAAATTGTCCAACGTTATCCATGGACAACCCGAGTATGTGTAGATTGGGTTCGTTTTCCTATATGCTTAGCTCCGGATCCGATGCAGAATTTCATCAGTGCCTCCCTGTTGTTCTCCGGGTACATATCCTCTCTGCTTATTGGCGAGACGTGTATAAGGAGAACAGCGGGGAGGTGCTGCCAAAATTTTGTGTCGGATCCGGAGCAGAGCATGGGAAAACGAACCTGATCTACTCATACTCGGGTGGGATTAGGACCTATCCTTACCTATTAGCGTGTAGGTTGCATGGACGTAATAAAACTAACAAACTCCATTAACTGATGGATATGGTTCACCTAATTATGTATATATTTCTTGTGTGTCCAGTAGGAAGTCAATATGAGTGATCGTGCGTGGATGTACACCGGTTACACTAGTCAGTATGTTTGGACCGAGGAATGGTTAACAAAAACTAAGGGGTTTGTTAGAGCCGCATTTTTAAATGGCCAGGAATTTAGCTGGTGCCCCTGTGCCCGGTGCGACAACTATAATCAGAGGGACGAGCTTCAAATGAGTAAACACCTGCAGAAGTATGGTTTTACGTCTGGTTACACGGTCTGGACATTACATGGTGAGTCTACCCAACGTGCCAGAGCCGAGGTGGTTCGTCGTTGCACCGACGAGTATGGTACCGGGACCGCAGACATGGTGCAAGACTTTGACGATGCTCGGGACTCGGACGAGGAGATGGAGGAATCTGCAAAGGCCTTCACTGAAATGTTGGAGTCCTCAAAACTTCCTCTCCACGAGCACACCGAGCTTTGTCAGCTGGATTCCATCTCACAGATAATGGCTTTGAAGTCTCAATTCAACTTGGGCAGAGAATGCTACGACGTGATGATGACAGTTTTCGGACGATTTCTACCCAAAGGCCATGTGGTACCTCCAAACCGGTACCAGTCAGACAAAATCCTCCGTGCTCTTAAGATGCCCTATGAGAAGATACATGCCTGTGAGAAAGAATGTGTCTTATTTAGGCTTCAGTATGAGGACTTGAACTATTGTCCCATTTGCAATTCTTCCAGGTATGTTGTGGTAGACAATGGTATGGGTGAGAAGACGCAGACAAAATACCCATTAATGTTCTTCAGTATATGCCAATCGTACCAAGACTTCAACGTCTTTTCATGGTCGAAGAGACGGCCAGACAAATGACATGGCACAAAACGGGCAAAAGAACCGAACTAGATGCAGATGGGAATGTGATGATGGTGCACACATCGGATGGTGAAGCGTGGAAGCGCTTCGATGCATTACATAAGGAAAAAACGGCAGATCCAAGGCATCCTCGAGTAGCCATCAGCACACATGGGTTCAGTGTGTTTGGTCAGATGGCAGTCCCATATAGCTGTTGGCCCGTGTTTGTCATTCCACTCAATCTCCCCCCTGGGAAGATTATGCAAAGAAAGAACATTTTCCTGACATTGATAATTCCAGGGCCCAACTATCCGGGGAAGAATATGAATGTGTACATGCAGCCGCTTAAGGACGAATTGCAAGAAGCTTGGGATAATGGATTCAAGACATACGACCCCTTTAGCAAACAGAACTTCATAATGCATGCCTGGTACATGTACTCGATGCATGACTTGCCGGCGTATGCGCTATTCATTGGCTGGTGTGTGCATGGAAGGTTCCCGTTGAAAGTGTAACTATCCTTGGGTGGTTTTGGTAATTCCTAACAACATATAACTCATTAGGCTAATGCTATTTCAAGATAAGTATTTCAGGAAAGCTCAATGATTGGCATGGCATGGATGAGAAAAGTGGATCCCTCAAAATGCTAAGGACAAAAGGATTGGCTCAAGCTCAAAGCTCAAGACTCTACATTTTCTATTTTAGTGATCCAAGATCACATTGAGTCTATAGGAAAAGCCAATACTATCAAGGAGGGATGAGGTGTTGCTTAATGAGTTTCTTGCTCAAAATGATTAGTGATATGCTCCAAAGCCCTCAACTACTTTCTCACATCCACATATGACCCAAACCAAAAATCAAACTCAGCCCCACCGAAACTATCTATCCGGCGCCACCGAGTTCAGATGTCATAGCCACTGCCACAAACCCTAGTCTTTTCGGTCTCACCGATAGGGATCTCGGTCTCACCAAGATGGGATTGTAATCTCTCTGTTTCCCTTCGTAATGTTTCAGTCCAACCAAGATGAGCGATCGGTCCCACCGAGATTTCAATGCAAACTCTCTGTTTCCCTTTCGTAACGTTTCGGTCTCACCAAGATGAGCGAATCGGTCCCACCGAGTTTGCCTGACCAACTCTCTGGTTAGCTTATTACCAAAATTGGTCTCACCGAGATTACGTTATGCCCTAACCCTAACCATATCGGTCCCACCGAGTTGACATGTCGGTCCCACCGAGAATCCTAACGGTCACATTATTTGCTAAATCGGTCCGACCGAGTTTCACGATTCGGTCCCACCGAGATTGGTAAGTTGTGTGTAACGGTTAGATTTTGTGTGGAGGCTATATATACCCCTCCACCCACTCTTCATTCGTGGAGAGAGCCATCAGAACATGCCTACACTTCCAACATACATTTTCTGAGAGAGAACCACCTACACTTGTGTTGAGGTCAAGATATTCCATTCCTACCATATGAATCTTGATATCTAGCCTTCCCCAAGTTGCTTTCCACTCAAATCTTCTTTCCACCAAATCCAAATCATGTGTGAGAGAGAGTTGAGTGTTGGGGAGACTATCATTTGAAGCACAAGAGCAAGGAGTTCATCATCAACACACCATTTGTTACTTCTTGGAGAGTGGTGTCTCCTAGATTGGCTAGGTGTCACTTGGGAGCCTCCGACAAGATTGTGGAGTTGAACCAAGGAGTTTGTAAGGGCAAGGAGATCGCCTACTTCGTGAAGATCTATCCTATTGAGGAAAGTCCTTCGTGGGCGACGGCCATGGTGGGATAGACAAGGTTGCTTCTTCGTGGACCCTTCGTGGGTGGAGCCCTCCATGGACTCACGCAACTGTTACCCTTTGTGGGTTGAAGTCTCCATCAACGTGGATGTATGATAGCACCTCCTATTGGAACCACGACAAAAACATTCGTGTCTCCAATTGTGTTTGCCTTCTCAAACTCCTCCCCTTACCTTCATATGCAATTGTTTTACATTCCGCTGCTATACTCTTAGAATTGCATGTGTAGGTTGATTGCTTGACTTGTGCTAAGTTGCTAAAATCTGCCAAGAACTAAACTTGGGAAAAGGCTAGATTTTTATTTGGTCAAGTAGTCTAATCACCCCCCTCTAGACATACTTTTGATCCTACAAGTGGTATCGGAGCTTTGGTCTCCATTTTCTTTGATTTCCATAGCTTTTGGTAGTCACAGCCTTGGTTTCACAACCTAGGAGAGTATGGAGTCTAGCGAGGGAAATTACCACTGTAGAGGTCCTTACTTTGATGGTACTAATTTTGCTAGTTGGAAGCATAAGATGAAAATGCATATTCTTGGACATAACCCCGTCATTTGGGCTATTGTGTGTATTGGCTTGCAAGGTGAATTCTTTGATGGGAGAGAACCGAACCATGAAGCTACCGCGGAAGAGTTGAAGATGTTGCAATACAATGCTCAAGCTTGTGATATCCTCTTCAACGGATTGTGCCCCGAAGAATTCAACAAAATCAGCCGTCTTGAGAATGCAAAGGAAATTTGGGACACTTTGATTGACATGCACGAAGGTACCGACTCCGTCAAGGAATCCAAATTGGATGTGCTTCAAAGTCAACTTGACAAGTTCAAAATGAAGGATGGTGAAGGTGTCGATGAAATGTACTCTAGGCTTGCTCTCATCACAACTGAGATTGCCAGCTTAGGAAGTGAAGAGATGACCGACAAATTCATCATCAAGAAGACCCTAAGAGCCTTGGATGGAAAATATGATACTGTGTGCACATTGATCCAAATGATGCCCAAATACAAAGATCTCAAGCCAACGGAAGTCATTGGAAGAATTGTTGCTCATGAGATGTCACTCAAGGATAAGGAAGAGCTCCACAACAAGTCAAGTGATGCTAAGCCTCATGTGAAGCTCCCACATCATCAAGTGAGAAACAAACCTTCAATGAAGAATTGAGCCTAATGGTGAAGAACTTCAACAAGTTCTACAAGAGTAGGAGCAAGGAAAGAAGTTCCAAGTCAAGGTCCTACAATGACAAAAGATCTTCTAGTCGTGAGCGTAATTGCTACAATTTTGGAAGACCCGGACACTATTCAAATGAGTGTACGGCTCCCTACAAAAGAAGAGAAGATTCTCCAAAAAGAAGAAGTAGAAGAGAAGAATCACCATCAAGAGAAAGAAGGAGTAGATATGATCATTATGAACGAAGAACATCCCGGAGAAGCAAGGATTCAGAAAGGAAGGACAAGTCATCAAGGAGCAACACAAAACGAAGACATCAAGCTCATGTTGGTGAATGGGTATCCGGCTCCGACTCTGAAAATCACTCCGAGAGAAGCTATCACTCCGACTCCGAATATACTCAAGATGAAGGTGTTGCCTGTCTAGCACTTGTGTCAACCAACTCCTATGACATATTTGACTCACAAAATGAAGAACTTGGAAGATGCTTCATGGCTAAAGGCCCAAAGGTATCACACCCAGAGTATGTTGATTTCAATAGTGATGAAGATGACTTGTTAGGTGATGATAATTTACTTGTTGACAACTCTAGTGATGAATACTGTGATGAAACGTCAAATAATTATGCTAATCAAGATAAAACGAATGACAATGATAAGGAGAAGATTGAGCTCCTAACTAAAGAACTAAACACTCTTAAGTTAGCTCATGAAACTATCTTAGGAGATCGTCGAGAACTTTTAAGGACTCATGAGAAGTTACGCTTTGAAAAGCTCAACCTTGAGCAAGAACATGAGTTTTTAAAAGCAATCAATGATGATCTTCGCAAGAAAAGTTCTACTTACATTGCCAAGCGTTTACTCTTATCTACTTACATGCCTCAAGTCAAGTCTAGTAACAAGAACAAGAAAGATTCTTCCTCTAGTAGTAACAGTAATCATGCTAAATCCAATGTTGTTGCTTCTAGTAGTTCTCTTGATTCCACTAATGATTCTCTTAGCCAAGTTACACTTGAGCAAGAAAATAGCTTATTGAAGGGAATTATAGAGAAAGGTGTTTATAAGAGCCTTGTCGGGAGTAAGCAATTCGAGGAAATTGTACACAAGCAAGGAAGGCACTGGAAGAACCAAGGTGTTGGTTTTGAACGGAAGTTCAATGCCAATGGAGTTGAGTGGGAAGAAGATCAATACCCCAAGACGAAGTTTGTTCCTCAACAAGAGAAGTATGATCCTACTTCTTTCAAAGCTCAAGATGATCTTCCACCACAAGACCACAAGCAAAAAGGCAAGGACAAGCTTCAAGAGGAGATTGATGCATTCGAAGAAGCTCTAAGGCCTTGGTGAAGTGGGTTCCCAAGACTACATCAAGTTCTACTTCATCAAGTATGACTACAACCCCAAGGATTCCCATCAAGATGATGTGGATCCCGAAGAAGAAGAACTAGAGAGTTCTTGAGGGTGACTCCGCCAACATACTTCACTCTTATCATTTTTTGACCTTGAAGACTGCAGGGCTTGCACCCCACAGCATTTTATTAATGCAAAGAAAAAACAACAGTAGTACAAGGTATCCTCAAGATGAGGAATAAAAAAGCAAAAGAAAGCTATACTAGTAGTCTAGTCCTGATATATACAAATATACAAAAAAGAACAAAAGCCACTCCCCTCAAGGAGGAAGGAAATCAATCCATTTAAGTAAGGCCTCCTTGTGCTTCTGTTTGATTCTATGAGAAAGCAGAGTGAGATCATGAATGAAACCATATCTCCATGCTCTGAAGGAAGGCTTGATGTTCCTGAAAGCTCTGTCATTCCTAACCTTCCAAATGTTCCACCAGGCAGTAAAAACCACCTCCACAAAGAAAGGTTTGTTGAATTCCTTTCTAGCATGGAAGGGAATCTCCACCATGTCATCACTGTCCTTCCAGTCAATCTGCAGATAGATCCAGACACGAGCACTGAAGTTGCACTGGAAAAAAAGGTGGTTTCTGTCCTCCAATATCCGTGTTGGACATAGAACACATTGTGGTCCCTCATTAATCTTCCATTGCCTTCTCTGAATCATGTCCTTGGTGTTAACCCTGTCCATTATAACTAGCCAAGCAAACATCTTGATGGACATTGTACATCAGCTCTTCCAAATCCAGGTCAAAATGGGGTTTGCCACCATTGGCTGGTAAGCAAAATCATAAAACTTTTTTGCAGTATAAGAAGACTTCTTTCCATGCCTCCATTCCCAAGAGTCATGGCAGCTATAGTCCAAATGGAAAGATCCCATTAGGGTCGAAAGCTGCTGAAATTCTTGAAAAGCTTGCTAAGTGAGGGGCAAGTAAAAGAGATCTTGCAAGCTACTAGCCATAAAGACTTCCTTAACTGAAAGGTTTTTGTGGAGACAAAAAGAATATAGTCTAGGAAATCGATCTTGAAGAGGCACATGGCTGTTCCCAATTTGCCAATAGTCAGACCAGAACAACACAGTGTCTCCACTACGAACATCCACCTCAGTAACTGCTCTGAAATTATCGATCAACTTGCAGACATCCCTCCACCAAAAAGAGCCACAAAGGGTGGTATCATGAGGAATTCGTTCAAAATAATAGGAATCCCAAATTAACTGAACCCAAGGCACATCCATTTTATTGTAAAATTTATTCAGAAATTTCAGTAGCAGAGCATCATTTTGCAAACCCAGATTTAAGATTCCAAGTCCCCCCTTTGTTTTGGGCCTGCAAACAAGGGGCCAAGCAGCCAAAGAATGGCCCTTCTCCTGACCATATTTCCTCCATAAACACTGCCTTTGGATCCTTTCCAGCTGCTTCAAAATACCCTGAGGGATTGACAGGGTACAAAGGAAGAAGATAGGCAAAGAGGAAATGACAGAATTAACTAATTGCAACCTGCTTCCCTGAGGCAAGAACCAAGAACTTGCTGTCAATCTTCTCTCCATACAATCCACTAAAGGAAGTAAATCCACAATCTTAGGCCTGGTAGTCCCAACAGGCAATCCCAAATATGTGAAGGGCATTTTGCCTAACTTACAGCCAAAGAAAGCAGCAAGATCAATAGCATCCTGGTCAATCACATTAATGGGATACATGGAAGATTTATGAAAGTTAATCTGAAGACCAGTTGCCTCTGAAAAAGAATATAACACTGATTTCAGTGCCCCCAAATGATCCCTGTCAGCCTTTAAGAATAACAGTGTGTCATCAGCATATTGTACCACTGGAAAATCAGGGTCATGTGTTGGCAGAGGCCTGCTTATCAATCCCTGCTGAAGAAGGTTATTAATCAAAGTCTGCAAGAGATCAGCAGCAATAACAAAGAGCAAGGGAGAGATTGGATCCCCTTGCTTAACTCCAAATTTGCATTTGAAATGATTGCCAGGAACTCCATTGAGCAAGATAGCAGAAGTGCCTGAAGACAGTAACTGCCTAATCCATGTAATCCATCTACTGTCAAAACCTTTTGCAGCAAGAATCCTTAATATAGCCTCATGCTGAATGGAATCAAAGGCCTTTTCAAAATCCAACTTGAGCAAAAGGATGGGCTATTTAGACTGGTTGCACTGATGGATATATTCAAAAGTCCATGCAAGACAATCCTGGATTGTTCTTGATTTTATGAAGCCATATTGGTTTTTATGGATACATTTAATGATTTCCTGCTGAAATCTATTAGCAGCCAGTTTTGTAAGTAATTTGAGGCCAACACTAGTAAGGGAGATAGGCCTAAAGTCTCCCACCCCCTCAGGCGACTGTTTCTTTGGTATCAGTGTAATGTAAGCATCATTGAGGTTTTCTAACTGCACTGTACCAGCATGAAACTCATGCACCAACTGAATAAAATCAGGAGAGATTATTGGCCAGCATTTTTTAAGGAAGAGACCATTGAAGCCATCAGGCCCAGGTGCCTTATCAATAGGCATTTCATTAATAACCTGCTCAATCTCCTTAATCTCAAAAGGTTTGGTGAGTACCTCCAGGCCCTGAACCCTAGGTATTAATGAAAGAATGTTCTCATCCAAAACTATTGGCCTAATCATCCCCATTCTGTTCTTGAAGGAAATCAAGAACTCTCTGGCCATAACCTCATAATTAGAAGTAACAGATCCATCAGGCAACACCAGACTTGCAATTGAATTTTTTCTGAATCTTTCAGTTGCCATGGCCTAAAATTTTTTGGTGTTTTCCTCTCCAACTTTAATATACCTGATAGTACATCTTTTCCTCCAGTAAAGATATTGCATGTGCAGTAGGTGCTCGTGGTGCTGCTTGATGATTTTTCTGAAGTTACTCTCAGGCCTAGAAAGATGTCTCATGTCCTCAAGATTGTCCAACCAAAGAATTACCCAGTTACATTTCTCTATCAGCCCTTTAATGTGAGATAAACCTTTCTGCCATTTCTTCAAAGCAAACCGCAAAGCCTTTAATTTATCAACAATAATTGCGGCAATGTGAGCTTTACGAGAAGGACGATTCCAAACCTCTTGCACACAATCAAAGAAACCAGCCTGATGCACCCAAAAGTTTTCAAACCTGAAGATATGTGCCTTTGGGATGGATGTACTGATGCTAACCAGGCAAGGCACATGATCAGACGCAGTTTTTGCCAAAGGAGTCACTTGTGTCATGGGATAGGAGTTAATCCAACTAGCCGAAGTAAACACCCAGTCCAGTTGCTCCAAAAGAGGCATGTCCTGCATGTTGGACCAAGTAAACTGTCTTCCCTTTAAGGGGAGCTCAAGTAATTCCAAATGGCCAATAATTTCATTAAAAATAAACATATCATTTATGTCACCACCCGGGAGGTTCCTATTATCAGTACAACGAATAAAATTGAAATCTCCCATCAACATCCACAATTGGCCAGGGTCAATGTCCAAATTGTATATCCATGAGACAAACTTATCCCTAAGTTCACCCTGACAAGGATCATAAACATTAACCAGAAACCACTGTTCGTTGTTATGGACAGAAGTAAACTGCATGACAATAGCGTAGGGTTTAGCTTGTATGAGAGTGCCATGGAACGCATCCGATCGCCAAGCAGTTAAAAGCCCCCCCGAGGCACCTCTGGATGGAGATTCAACAAACTGATCAAAACCATGAGGACAGATGGATTTCATAGTTACCCGAGAGCAGGAAGAAAGCTTAGTTTCTTGAAGACAGACTACTGAACATTGACTTTCAGTCACTTTCTCTCTGACAGAGCGCTGCCTCGTATCTGAGTTCAAGCCACGGACATTCCAACATAAAACCTTCCAACTACGCGTTGTGATACGATTCATTAACCACCGATGAGCATAAAAGTATATAAAGCATGACATACAATGCCATACGACCCAAGAGATAACATAGTTCAGAGCCACGAACTAACAGTTCCCTAAACTGACATAGATCAACCATAGAGAGAACACGCATAACATGCCACCTAGGCGTAGACAAATAAGATGACATAATCATTAAGCTGAAGATGCGGACGAGTCCTCCTGTGGATTAGCCATAAGCTTATCCATCGACAGCAGAGAGGGATCGATCTCTAGCTCCGCGCCAACCGCCTGAAGAACTCGAATTGGAGTGTGTGGTGGTGCAGCAGTCGAAGCATCCTCGGCGCCATCCGCAGAAGTGGGCTGGGCCTTGTCCTCCATGGGCTTGGCACGTGGTCGCTTCTTTGATGGCTGAAGCGAGAGCTGTTCAAAAACCACGCTTTTGAAGCCATCTAACTTTGCCACGCTCCGAGTGCAACGTCTGAGCGTAGAATCGACCACATGGGGCTTCTTCTTCTCTCTTTGCTTTCTAACAGTTTGTTCCACAGAGAAAACCATAGGTGTTGATTCAGTAGAGGCAGAAACAGGTGTTGATGCTGTAGAAACTGAATTGACAGCAATAGCAGGTGCCACATCTTCTGAAGCAGAGGCAGAATCTGCAGGCAGATTCTCAAATAGAGCTCTGGCCACCGGTCGCTTCACCACAACAACTCTTCTATTAGCCACAACCATGGGCAGAGAAGCATGCAAACAAGACCTCTGCTTGGACCCATCAAAAGCGATGGACCAAGTCCTCTTGGAATAAATGAATGCTCCGAACGGCTTGCAAAATATAGACCTGGGCACTTCCTTGACTGAAAAATCAAACATGAGGTTCTGGAAAGACCTCTTCCAGATCATTTCCGGAGGGAGAGGAGGGCCAGCGACAATACGCGCCATGCCAATGAATATCTCATGATACTGAATGACAGGCGGTTGGTAGGGCACGATTGCCAACTGATTCTCCTCAAAGACTTGATGCTGCTGAAGATTTGGTGGAGGAACATGCTGATTGCCCGGCTCTGGTTGATCCACAGACACTGAGCCCTCAGGTTGGTCAATCACAATAGAAACTTGATCTTGTTCAGGCGCAGGCGGCTGCAAGACCTGCTCATCAACAGCTTCATCACCCCACACAGCATTACCCCAACCAGGCACATCCTCATGAACAGGTGGGGCAGGTGGAGCAAGAGGAGCATCATTCCATCCCAACATTGGGTACGGAGGAAGAACAAACGGCAAATTATCCTGAATCAAGTTACCAGGTAAAGGGTGGGGGTTGCCATCTAACGGCATTGGGTCTTCATCATTTGGCATTTGATCTGCAAAATCAGCACCAAGAACATAACATGCAGCAGTCCAGGACACTTGAGCACCTCCCCATTCCGCATAATCACCAAAAACCACATCTCTTGGAACTAATGGAGTATCAGGAAAACTAGCCTCCACCATAGTTCGGACAAGGTAAGGATCCTCACTGTCCCAAGAAATAAACTTGCCAAAAGTACCAACAGCCTGCGAGATGAACTCAGTAGTGCGGTAATCCAGAGGAATCCCAATGAACATTAACCAGCCCTTGCGAAAACCATTTGTTCCTTTGAAATTATCCCCCTCATCATGCTTCATAAATCTAACAAAACGATCATTGCCCAGCGGAAAAGGCGCGTGCTGAATCAAGGTATATCTAACTGACGGATCTCTGACTTGAAACAGACCCACCCCATGGAACCACGGCTGAGCAGATCGAACCATAATACCTGAATCTTGCAGAAACTGAACCACCTCTTCACGCACCGGGCCAAGCGGTCCGTCTGGCGCCAGCATTACTTCAGCAACCATGTAGTCCTCATGGCGTCGGGTCGGCCGACCAGCAGGCGTGAAGAAGGTGCGAGGAAGCCGACGATCGCCACCATCGATGATGTGGTGGCCAACAGGCACGAAGCGCTGAGGATCAAGCTCATAGTTCGCCATGGATGGAGCAGGAGGTGTTCGTGGTTTATCTTTGGCGTGAGGAGAGGGGAGATGCAATGGGGGCGGCGGCGATGGGACTGGATAGTCTATCCCAATAACTCCGGCTCTGTTCCCATGAGAAGCAGCAGATTCCGATAAAATCGTTTTTTGGTGCACCGAAATTGGCTTCCAAACCAATCCATTGGAGCGCGCGAAATCATTACAGTCTCTGCTAGAGTGACCAGGGCGAGAGCAAGCCGAGCAGACCGCTCGCATTCCACATGCCGCAGACAGGTGGCCCCTCTGTGAGCAGATAGTACATGTCATCACACGGTCCACCATGTCATCGACCATGGCTTCAAACTGTTTCGCAGCCTCTTGAGAGGAGGGGATATGTTCAGCATCGATCAGTGGGCTTGGATCCGAAGGCGTGGAAGGCTCAGAAGAAACTGGGCTGACCGGCTCATTTGGGCCATGGCAGGCCTCCATCTCGACAGGATCAGCAACAGGAAATATTTGAATCGGAGGCAAACCCGCCTGAGCGGAAAGAGCGGGCATAATCCCCGCATGCACGGAGGAAATATCCTCAGAAACCGGATCAGCAGCCAGAGCAGATGAGATCGGCCAGCACAACTCCGGCAATGGAGAGATCGTGCCAAAGACAATGGGTGGATGAGCCACTGTCCAAAGCAAGTTCGTGGCGGGGGATGGATGAATGACTACACGCTCATGAACAGGGAGATCATACCCCGCATCCCTCATAGTGTCAATGCATTTTTGCGAGGCTGGATATCTATACCCCTTGCAAGCCGAGTAGTGCTCAAACGTGGCAAAAGAAAGAGTCTTCTTAGAGGAAGCAACTGATTTTATGGCAGATCTAACTGGAGGCTTATGCATAGCCAAAAGGCCTAAAGATGATCGGCGCTTAGCTGGACTAACCAAAATCCACTCAGCATCACATTCTTTCCTCCAGATCCTGAGCTCTCTAATCCAATTCGGTCCACCATTACCCCATAAATGAAAATAACACTTGAAGAGATCACAAGCAAAGGATCGGAGGTCCATGATGATAAAACCAACTTGTTTGCAAGAAACATGGAAAGAATAAACCTTGTCTTTGATGTGATCAACATGAAGATCAATAGCTGAACCTCCAATTGCAGCTTCCAAAGCCGCAGCCACAGAATCCACCGAGAGACGGAAGGCATGACGACTGAATGAAACAATTAAAATAAAAGGCCTTCGATGCCCCGAAGGATGAACCGAATTCCCAGTAGATTTGAAAATCTCCTCCAAAAAAACCCTACCCTTGGAGAAATCCAAGCCAAGGGTAGATCCACCAGAAGAACCCATTGAAGATGGGTATTTCCTTGATCCAGAGGAGACACCGGAGATGTTGATCGGAGAAAGTCCACAGATTAGTGGAGGAGAGGAGAGATCGCCGGAGAAGGGGGTAGCGCCGTGGTGGGGGGTACTCTTATCATTTTGGCGAGAACAAGTGCAATCAACTTTCACATCTTGCACTAGTTCATGGAGTCACATACCCTCTTGTTGGTAAGACAAGGGACAAGGTAATCTAACGCTTTCATAGACATCATCTTGTGTGTGTGCATCACTCTATGTCTATGGATATCCTTGTTTGTTCCTTGTGGGACTAACCCGTGTAGGTATTGAAAGTGCAACTCACTCCATTGGATTGCTCCAAATGATCTACATCAACATTGAGCATCCACATCTTCAACACCTACATGAAGTCATCATCGACAAAACCCAAGGTTAGCTCAACCCTCTTAGGGGGGATCTCACATCTAGGGGGAGCTTTACTCTAAGAATTGAGCTAAAGCAACTCTAATGGTGTGAACACAACAATGCTTTATGTAAAAGTGGTAACCCCACTTGTGCTTAAACGATGAGTATGACCTATGATCAAATGTTCTCATTTGACTCCTAGGTCAATATACTCATATATAGATGACCTAGTCATCGCCAATTGCTTGATAGATGCTAGAAGTGTTTGTGCATGCTTTGCCACATATTTCATTTGCCATTTTATTGTGTGAGCATGTTGGTTGCATATTTTACTCATTCGAGGACATCCACTTGTTGTTTTTGATTGTTTGGTTTCTTTCCTTTTGCCAAGTGGATGGACAAGAATGCCTAAGAACCTTCTCTAGCTATCTATGCTTTTCTTGTCTCAAACTCTATTCATGCTACATCACAAAGTTTGATCAAGTCAGATTTGAACCACTCTGTGTGAGGAGCACTCGGAGTCCCCGATTCGTCATAGAATTAAACTTCCAAAACCTCTTTGTGCATTTCGGTCTGACCGATTCAACCTTTTCGGTCATACTGAGATCACTAAGTTGATCTAGGTTTTCAATCTCGGTGCAACCGATTTGAACTTTTCGGTCACACCGAGTTGCAGTAACTGCTTGCAGTTATGCATCTCGGTGCCACCGAGTTGTTCCACTCGGTCACACCGGCAGGACCAGGCTATATATACTCACGGGTCAAATTTTGGAAAATATTCCGAAACCCTTCGCCCGCGCATAGCCTGCTCTACCTCTTCGGGTCTCCGGATCGTCCTCCTCATCGCCAATGACCTCCCGCCTCTAGTCTCCGCCACTGTCAACGGGATTCTGCTCCGTCGTTGCCACCATAGCAAGTCCATCGCTGCATAGGGTATGGATTTGAATCTTTGTGCTATTCTTAACTCCGATTCCTAGCACATTGCATTGCCATGAATCTTGCCACGTTTGAAATCTTCCTATCCAGTAAAACTACTCTGTAGATTAGTCTTGGATTAAAAATTTAGGGTTAGGTTTCCGCCGAATTCATCTCGGACCAACCGAGTTGTAAAGACCGGTCTCACCGATTTGGCTTAGGCCATTGCACCTGTGATTCTCGGTCCGACCGAGAATTGCAAATCGGTGTGACCGAAATCGACTCTTTGTGAAACCCTAGCAGTCTCGGTGCCACCAAACTGTGACTCGGTCTGATCATGTTCACTAGTTTAGGTTCCAAAAGCTACTTCGGTATCACCGAGTTTACAAATCGGTAGCCCCGAAATGCTTTCTGTGGAAAACTAAAACTAAGTTGTTGACTCAATTTTTTGCAAAAACCTCTGTGCTTTGTGATGCTCATCTACTATACCTCATCTACATCTATTCACAGGGTCTGCTGTCAGAGTTTGCATCATGTTGGATCAGAGTGACAGTCAGAACAAGTCTGAGGAGCAAGTTCATATGAGTGAGGGCACTAGTCCCTCTAGTACCTCATATGAGGGTAGCAGGAACACACCTAGCAATTTGCCAAAGGCAGCCACCAGGACAAGGAAGAAGAGAACCTCAGATTCTGAAGATGAGGACTATGGGGCTGTTGAAGATGAGGCCACTTCTAAGAAGAAGGTGCTGAAAAAGGAGTATGGCACAGCTACTACCACAAAGCCAAGAATGAAGACAAAGGCTCCTGCAAGAAGAGTTCCCATGTCTAAGGCCAGAGCCTCTACTCAAGTAACTTTGGGATCTGAACCCAAAGAACCAGTTGTGGCTGAGAAGAAAAGGAAAGAAAGGGTCAAGAAGACAATGGCCAGAGTTGTTGGAAAGCCCTCAATGATGGAAGAAGAAGAGGAAGAGGTTGCTGCACCAACACCTAAAGCTCAGAAGCTGATGGGAGATGCTATAAGATCAGGGGCTGCTCCATCTAAGCCCAAAGATGCTCCCAAGGCTGCTGCTCCTTAGCCCAAGTCTGCACCTAAGAGGAACACTGGGAGTATTCCAGCTGAAGACAAGAACAAGGCCCCAGGGCCTGAGGCTGTAGATGATGAAGAAGATGACACACTTGTCTTGAGAAAGTTGAAGACCAAGATCCCTGATCACAATGATATACATCCAGTTGCAGAGGATATGAAGCTAAGGAAGGATGCAGGACTGAGACTGTGGAGACAGACTGATCCCTATGCTGTTAGAGTAAGAACTGCAGTGGACTACAGGTTCCACACTAAGGAACAACAAGATTTCTATGAGACAGTTTTGCTTGAAAAGAAGCCCATAGTATGTGACATGAGATGGGTTGATTGGGAGTACATCAGGAAGAATGAAGACCATTATCCAGGAGTGTATGACAGCTTCAATGCTTGTGGAGTAGATGACTTTGTTGGCCAGAAGCTCACCAAGTGGAATGATGAGCTCATCATGCAGTTTAACTACACAACTCACTTCTACCCAGATGGGAAAATTGTCTGGATGTCTGAAGGTACTAGGTACCAATCCACAGTTGAAGAATGGGCTGAGTTGATAAATCCTCCAAAAGAGAATGAGGACGACTTGGATGTCTATGCCAAGAAGAAGAAAGACCACAACACTATGGCTCACATGTACAAAGAGATTCCAGATGCTGCACTAGAGACACATAACCTTGGATTTGTACATTACCTGTTGTTAGGATTGCCTACTATCAGCTGGATCTTAAGGCACACTTTGCTGCCCAAGTCAGGTGATCACAAGATGATAAGAGGTCATCCAATCAACTTGCTGCATATATTTGATGTGCCTCAAAATTCAAAGTCATGAGTCTGATTGTGGAAACTGTTGGGGAACATAGTAATTTAAAAAAAATCCTACACACATGCAAGATCATGGTGATGTATAGCAACGAGAGGGGAGAGTGTTGTCCATGTACCCTCATAGACCAAAAGCGGAAGCGTTAGCACAACGCGGTTGATGTAGTCGTACGTCTTCACGGCCCGACCGATCAAGCACCAAAACTACGGCACCTCCGAGTTCTAGCACACGTTCAGCTCGATGACGTCCCTCGAACTCCGATCCAGCCGAGTATCGAGGGAGAGTTCCGTCAGCACGACGGCGTGGTGATGATCTTGATGTTCTACCGTCGCAGGGCTTCGCCTAAGCACCGCTACGATATTATCGAGGTGGACTATGGTGAAGGGAGGCACCGCACACGGCTAAGAGATCCAAGGGATCAATTGTTGTTATGTCTAGAGGTGCCCCCCTGCCCCCGTATATAAAGGATCAAGGAGGAGGGGGCGGTCGGCCAAGAGGAGGCGCACCAGGGAGGAGTCCTACTCCCACCGGGAGTAGGACTCCCTCCTTTCCTAATCCAGGTAGGAGAGGGGAAGGAAGGGGAGGAGAAGGAGAAGGAAGGAGAGGGAGGAAAAGGAGGAAAGGGGGGCCGGCCCCCTAGTTCAATTCGGTTTGGGCTAGGGGGACACGCGCCCTGCCTCCTCTCTTCCACCACTTGGCCCATGAGGCCCATTACTTCTTCCTCGTATTCCCGTAACTCCCCCGTACGCCAAAAATACTCGAATCACTCAGAACCTTTCCAAAGTCCGAATATAGTCGTCCAATATATCAATCCTTACGTCTCGACCATTTCGAGACTCCTCGTCATGTCCCCGATCTCATCTGGGACTCCGAACTCCTTCGGTACATCAAAACTCATAAACTCATAATATAACTATCATCGAAACCTTAAGCGCGCGGACCCTACGGGTTCGAGAACTATGTAGACATGACCGAGACACGTTTCCGGTCAATAACCAATAGCGGAACCTGGATGCTCATATTGGCTCCCACATATTCTATGAAGATCTTTATCGGTCAAACCGCATAACAACATACGTTGTTCCCTTTGTCATCGGTATGTTACTTGCCCGAGATTCGATCGTTGGTATCTCAATACCTAGTTCAATCTCGTTACCGGCAAGTCTCTTTACTCGTTACGTAATGCGTCATCCCGCAACTAACTCATTAGTCACATTGCTTGCAAGGCTTATAGTGATGTGCATTACCGAGAGGGCCCAGAGATACCTCTCCGACAATCGGAGTGACAAATCCTAATCTCGAAATACGCCAACCCAACATGTATCTTCAGAGACACCTGTAGAGCTCCTTTATAATCACTCAGTTACGTTGTGACGTTTTATAGCACACAAAGTGTTCCTCCGATAAACGGGAGTTGCATAATCTCATAGTTATAGGAACATGTATAAGTCATAAAGAAAGCAATAACAACATACTAAACGATCAAGTGCTAAGCTAACGGAATGGGTCAAGTCAATCAAATCATTCTCCTAATGATGTGATCCCGTTAATCAAATGACAACTCATGTCTATGGTTAGGAAACATAACCATCTTTGATTAATGAGCTAGTCAAGTAGAGGCATACTAGTGACACTCAGTTTGTCTATGTATTCACACATGTATCATGTTTCCGGTTAATACAATTCTAGCATGAATAATAAACATTTATGATGATGTAAGGAAATAAATAATACTTTATTATTACCTCTAGGGCATATTTCCTTCAGTCTCCCACTTGCACTAGAGTCAATAATCTAGTTCACATCGCCATGTGATTTAACACCAGTATTCACATCTGTATGTGATTAATACCCATAGTTCACATCGTCATGTGATCAACACCCAAAGGGTTTACTAGAGTCAATAATCTAGTTCACATCGCTATGCGATTAACACCCAAAGAGTACTAAGGTATGATTTTTGCTCGTGAGAGAAGTTTGGTCAACGGGTCTGTCACATTCAGAGCCGTATGTATTTTGCAAATATTCTATGTCTACAATGCTCTGCACGGAGCTACTCTAGCTAATTGCTCCCACTTTCAATATATATCCAGATTGAGACTTAGAGTCATCTGGATCAGTGCCAAAACTTGTATCGACGTAACCCTTTACGACAAACCTTTTGTCACCTCCATAATCGAGAAACATATCCTGATTGCACTAAGGATAATTTTGACCAATGTCCAGTGATCTACTCCTAGATCACTATTGTACCCCCTTGCCAAACCAGGGCAGAGTATACAATAGGTCTGGTCCATATCATGGCATACTTTTATAGAACCTATGACTGATGCATAGGGAATGACTTTCACTCTCTTTCTATTTTCTGTCGTGGTCGGGATTTGAGTCTTACTCAATTTCATACCTTTACAACACAGGCAAGAACTCTTTCTTTGACTGTTCCATTTTGAACTACTTCAAAATCTTGTCAAGGTATTTACTCATTGAAAATCTTATCAAGCGTCTTGATCTATCTCAATAGATCTTGATGCTCAATATGTAAGTAGCTTTACTGAGGTCTTTCTTTTAAAGAACTCCTTTCAGAAACTTCTTTATGTTTTCCAGAAATTTTTTACATCATTTCTGATCAACAATATGTCACTCACATATACTTATCAGAAAAGCTGTAGTGCTCCCACTCACTTTCTTGTAAATACAGGCCTTTCCAAAAGTCTATATAAAACCATATGCTTTGGTCAACTCATCAAAGCGTATATTCCAACTCCGAGATGCTTGCACCAGTCCATTGATAGATTGCTGGAGCTTGCACATTTTGTTAGCACATTTAGGATTGACAAAACCTTCTAGTTGCATCATATACAACTCTTCTTTAAAAAATCCATTAAGGAATGCAGTTTTGACATCCATTTGCCAGATTTCATAAAATGTGGCAATTGCTAACATGATTCGGACAGACTGAAGCATCGATACGAGAGAGAAAATCTCATCGTATTCAACACCTTGAACTTGTCAAAAACCTTTCGCAACAAGTAGATCTTAGTAGATAGTAACACTAATATCAGTGTCCGTCTTCCTCTTGAAGATCCATTTATTTAACATGGCTTGCTGATCATTGAGCAAGTCAACCAAAGTCCATACTTTGTTCTCATACATGGATCCTATCTCAGATTTTATGGCCTCAAGCCATTTCGCGGAACCTGGGCTCATCATTGCTTCCTCATAGTTCATAGGTTCATCATGGTCTAGTAACATGACTTCCAGAACTGGATTACCGTACCACTCTGGTGCGGACCGTACTCTGGAAGACCTACGAGGTTCTGTAGTAATTTGATCTAAAGTTTCATGATCATCATCATTAGCTTCCTCACTAATTGGTGTAGGTATCACTGGCACTGATTTCAGTGATAAACTATTTTCCAATTCAGGAGAAGGTACTATTACCTTATCAAGTTCTACTTTTCTCCCACTCACTTCTTTCAAGAGAAACTCCTTCTCTAGAAAGGATCCATCTTAGCAACGAATATCTTGCCTTCGGATCTATGATAGAAGGTGTACCCAATAGTTTCCTTTGGGTATTCTATGAAGACGCACTTCTCCGATTTGGCTTTGAGCTTATCAGGTTGAAACTTTTTCACACAAGCATCACAGCCCCAAACTTTTAGAAACGACAACTTTGGTTTCTTGCCAAACCATAGTTCATAAGGTGTCATCTCAACGGATTTTGATGGTGCCCTATTTAAAGTGAATACAACTGTCTCTAATGCATAACCCAAAATGATAGTGGTAAATTGGTAAGATACATCATAGATCGCACCATATCCAATAAAGTGCGGTTACGATGTTCGGACACACCATTATGCTGTAGTGTTCCATCTGGCGTGAGCTGTGAAACTATTCCACATTGTTTAAAATGAAGGTCAAACTCGTAGCTCAAATATTCATCTCTACGACCAGATCATAGAAACTTTATTTTCTTGTTACGATGATTTTTCCACTTCACTCTGAAATTCTTTGAACTTTTCAACTATTTCGGACTTTTGTTTCATCAAGTAGATATACGCATATCTGCTCAAATCATCTGTGAAGGTCAGAAAATAATGATACTTGCCACGAGCATCAACACTCATTGGATCGCATACATCGGTATGTATTATTTCCAACAAGTCAGTAGCTTGTTCCATTGTTTCAGAGAATGGAGTTTTAGTCATCTTGCCCAAAAGGCACGGTTCACAAGCATCAAATGATTCATAACCAAGTGATTCCAAAAGTCCATCTTTATGGAGTTTCTTCATGCGCTTTACACCGATATTACCCAAACGGCAGTGCCACAAATAAGTTGCACTATCATTATCAACTTTGCATCTTTTGGCATCAATATTATGAATATGTGTATTACTACGATCGAGATCCAACAAACTATTTTCATTGGGTGTATGACCATTGAAGGTTTTATTCATGTAAACAGAACAACAATTATTCTTTGACTTTAAATGAATAACTGTATCGCAATAAACATGATCAAATCATATTCATGTTCAACGCAAACGCCAAATAACATTTATTTAGGTTTAACACTAATCCCGAAAGTATAGGGAGTGTGCGATGATGATCATATCAATCTTGGAAGCACTTCCAATACACATCGTCACTTCACCCTCAACTAGTCTCTGTTTATTCTGTAACTCCTGTTTCGAGTCACTAATTTTTAGCAACCGAACAAGTATCAAATACTTAGGGGCTACTATAAACACTAGTAAGGTACACATCAATAACCTGTATATCAAATATACCCTTGTTCACTTTGCCATACTTCTTATCCACCAAATATTCAGGGTATTTCCGTTTCCAGTGACCATTTCCTTTGCAGTGTAAGCACTCAGTTTCAGGCTTTGGTTCAGCTTTGGGCTTCTTTGTGGGAGTGACAACTTGCTTGCCATTCTACTTGAAGTTCCCCTTTCTTTCCCTTTGCCCTTTTCTTGAAACTAGTGATCTTGTCAACCACCAACACTTGATGCTCTTTCTTGATTTCTTCCTTCGTCGATTTCAACATCACGAAGAGCTCGGGAATCGTTTTCGTCATCCCTTGCATACTATAGTTCATCACAAAGTTCTACTATCTTGGTGATGGTGACTAGAGAACTCTGTCAATCACTATCTTATCTGGAAGATTAACTCCCACTTGATTCAAGCGATTGTAGTACCCAGACAATCTGAGCACATGCTCACTAGTTGAGCGATTCTCCTCCATCTTTTAGCCATAGAACTTGTTGGAGACTTCATATCTCGCAACTCGGGTATTTGCTTGAAATATTAACTTCAACTCCTGGAACATCTCATATGGTCCATGACGTTCAAAATGTCTTTGAAGTCCCGATTCTAAGCCGTTGAGCATGGTGCACTAAACTATCAAGCAGTCATCATATTGAGCTAGCCAAACGTTCATAACATCTGCATCTGCTCCTGCAATAGGTCTGTCACCTAGCGGTGCATTAAGGACATAATTCTTCTGTGCAACAATGAGGATAAACCTCAGATCACGGATCCAATCCTCATCATTGCTACTAACATCTTTCAACACAATTTTCTCTAGGAACATATCAAAATAAACATATGAAAGCAACAATGCAAGCTATTGATCTACAACATAATTTGCAAAATACTACCAGGACTAAGTTCATGATAAATTTAAGTTCAATTAATCATATTACTTAAGAACTCCCACTTAGACAGACATCTCTCTAGTCATCTAAGTGATCACGTGATCCAAATCAACTAAACCATGTCCGATCATCACGTGAGATGGAGTAGTTTTCAATGGTGAACATCACTATGTTGATCATATCTACTATATGATTCACGTTCGACCTTTCGGTCTCCGTGTTCCGAGGCCATATCTGTAAATGCTAGGCTCGTCAAGTTTAACCTGAGTATTCCGTGTGTGCAACTGTTTTGCACCCGTTGAATTTGAACATAGAGCCTATCACACCCAATCATCACGTGGTGTCTCAGCACGAAGAACTTTCGCAACGGTGCATACTCAGGTAGAACACTTCTTGATAATTAGTGAGAGATCATCTTATAATGCTACCATCAATCAAAGCAAAATAAGATGCATAAAGGATAAACATCACATGCAATCAATATAAGTGATATGATATGGCCATCATCATCTTGTGCTTGTGATCTCCATCTTTGAAGCACCGTCGTGATCACCATCGTCACTGGCGCGACACCTTGATCTCCATCATAGCATCATTGTCGTTTCGCCATCTATTGCTTCTACGACTATCGCTACCGCTTAGTGATAAAGTAAAGCAATTACAGGGCGCTTGCATTTCATACAATAAAGCGACAACCATATGGCTCCTGCCAGTTGCCGATAACTCGGTTACAAAACATGATCATCTCATACAATAAAATATAGCATGACGTCTTGACCATATCACATCACAACATGCCCTGCAAAAACAAGTTAGACGTACTCTACTTTGTTGTTGCAAATTTTACTTGGCTGCTACGGGCTGAGCAAGAACCGTTCTTACCTATGCATCAAAACCACAACGATAGTTCGTCAAGTTAGTGCTATTTTAACCTTCGCAAGGACCGGGCGTAGCCACACTCGGTTCAACTAAAGTTGGAGAAACAGACACCTGCCAGCCACCTGTGTGCAAAGCATGTCGGTAGAACCAGTCTCGCGTAAGCGTACGCGTAATGTCGGTCTGGGTCGCTTCATCCAACAATACCGCCGAACCAAAGTATGACATGCTGGTAAGCAGTATAACTTGTATCGCCCACAACTCACTTGTGCTCTACTCGTGCATATAACATCTACACATAAAACCAGGCTCGGATGCCACTGTTGGGGAATGTAGTAATTTCAAAAAATTTCCTACGCACACGCAAGATCATGGTGATGTATAGCAACGAGAGGCGAGAGTGTTGTCCACGTACCCTCGTAGACCTAAAGCGGAAGCGTTAGTACAACGCGGTTGATGTAGTCGTACGTCTTCACGGCCCGACCGATCAAGCACTGAAACTACGACACCTCCGAGTTCTAGCACACGTTCAGCTCGATGACGTCCCTCAAACTCCGATCCAGCTGAGTGTCGAGGGAGAGTTCCGTCAGCACGACAGTATGGTGACGATCTTGATGTTCTACCGTCGCAGGGCTTCGCCTAAGCACTGCTATGATATTATCGAGGTGGACTATGGTGGAGGGGGGCACCGCACACGGCTAAGAGATCCAAGGGATCAATTTTTGTTGTGTCTAGAGGTGCCCCCCTACCCCCGTATATAAAGGATCAAGGGGGAGGGGGCGGCCGGCCAAGAGGAGGCGCGCCAGGGAGGAGTCCTACTCCCACCGGGAGTAGGACTCCCTCCTTTCCTAATCTAGGTAGGAGAGGGGGAGGAAGGGGAGGAGAAGGAGAAGGAAGGAGAGGGAGGAAAAGGAGGAAAGGGGGCCTGGCCCCCTAGTCCAATTCGGTTTGGGCTAGGGGGGCCGCGCGCCCTGCCTCCTCTCTTCCACCACTTGGCCCATGAGGCCCATTACATCTTCCTCGTATTCCCGTAACTCCCTGGTATCTCGAAAAATACCCGAATCACTCGGAACCTTTCTAAAGTCCGAATATAATCGTCCAATATATCTATCTTTATTTCTCGACCATTTCGAGACTCCTCGTCATGTCCCCGATCTCATCCGGGACTCCGAACTCCTTCGGTACATCAAAACTCATAAACTCATAATATAACTGTCATCGAAACCTTAAGCTTGCGGACCCTACAGGTTCGAGAACTATGTAGACATGACTGAGACACGTTTCCGGTCAATAACCAATAGCGGAACCTGTATGCTCATATTGGCTCCCACATATTCTACGAAGATCTTTATCGGTCAAACCGCATAACAACATACGTTGTTCCCTTTGTCATCGGTGTGTTACTTGCCCGAGATTCGATCGTCGGTATCTCAATACCTAGTTCAATCTCGTTACCGGCAAGTCTCTTTACTCGTTACGTAATGCATCATCCCGCAACTAACTCATTAGTCACATTGCTTGCATGGCTTATAGTGATGTACATTACCGAGAGGGCCCAGAGATACCTCTCCGACAATCGGAGTGACAAATCCTAATCTTGAAATACGCCAACCCAACATGTACCTTCAGAGACACCTGTAGATCTCCTTTATAATCACCCAGTTACGTTCTAACGTTTGGTAGCACACAAAGTGTTCCTCCGGTAAACGGGAGTTGCATAATCTCATAGTTATAGGAACATGTATAAGTCCTAAAGAAAGCAATAACAACATACTAAACGATCAAGTGCTAAGCTAACAGAATGGGTCAAGCCAATCACATCATTCTCCTAATGATGTGACCCCGTTAATCAAATGACAACTCATGTCAATGGTTAGGAAACATAACCATCTTTGATTAATGAGCTAGTTAAGTAGAGGCATACTAGTGACACTTAGTTTGTCTATGTATTCACACATGTATCATGTTTCCGGTTAATACAATTCTAGCATGAAGAATAAACATCTATCATGATGTAAGGAAATAAATAATAACTTTATTATTGCCTCTAGGGCATATTTCCTTCAGAAACAATCAAAAGGACTGCTGCTGATCAGAAGAGATCCTGTGGTTATGCCCCACACATTCAGGAGCTCATAAACTCTAAGATGGGCATAGGCACATATCTTCTGGACAAGGAGCACCTGCCCATGTACCCTGATTTTGAGGACAACACCATTGTGATGGATGAAACTGAACCATCATCTGTGCAAGCACAAGAGAAGAAAGAGAAAGCAAGGGGTGAGAAAGCTGCTAAGATGCCAACTACTGAAGAGGCATCTCAAATTTTCCTGAAGAGCAAGCAAGATCAGCTTGGCTACTTGATTGCCTCCACCTTGAGGATTGAGAAGGGCTTGGCCACCCTGACTCAAAACCAGGAGAGTTTGGAGAGAATCATAGAGCATAAGTTTTATGCTCTTGATGTCAAAGTTACTGAGATCCAAACTGCAGTTGAGCAACTTCAAGAGGATGTGGAGAAGAAGAAGGGCAAGTCTACTATAGATTCTTTTGCTAGAGTGCCCAGAGGACAGAGATCTGCTGCAGTGCCTGTTCCAGACACCAGAGCTACATCATCTGCACCAGCTACAGCTTCAGTGCCACCAGCTCCAGCAGCCACTCCACCAGCTCCTGCTACATCTACTGATGCTTTCGTCCTTGGAGTCATCTGTACACCATCTCATGAAGACCAAGCCTGAGAGTTGTTTAGCACTATGCATTTTTTGTGAACTTTTTGGTAACTTGTTGCCAAAGTGGAGAAAAATGTATAGATCATAGGCTTCAAGAGAGAGTGTTGCTTTGTTCTCTCTTGTTTTTGGTGGTTGAACTTCGTTATTCGTGTGTTTGCTTGTTTGCTTGATACATTATGCCCTTTGTGAGATTCTTGGATGATCATGTGTTTGATCATATGCTATGCTACATTAATGCTTGTTGGATGATATTATCTATTATATTCTCATATGATCATTCACTTTGCTTGGTGATGAGTGCATGTGTTTAATTATTATCATTTTGAGCGCTCCACTAAGATGTATGTGACATGGAAGAGTAATCCATGATCCTAACTCATTGTGCATTTGTAGTCCAAAGCAAATTTTAAATAATGCATAAATTTAGGGGGAGCTCTTGCCTTTCACATACTTCTCAAAGCAACAATGTTTTTCAATCTTATTATCATTTGTCGAAGCTTTGATCTATATGTTGTCATCAATTACCAAAAAGGGGGAGATTGAAAGTGCAACTATCCCTGGGTGGTTTTGGTAATTCCTAACAACATATAGCTCATTGAGCCAATGTTATTTCAAGATAAGTATTTCAAGAAAGCTCAATGATTGGCATGGCATGGATGAGAAAAGTGGATCCCTCAAAATGCTAAGGACAAAAGGATTGGCTCAAGCTCAAAGCTCAAGACTCTACATTTTCTATTTTAGTGATCCAAGATCACATTGAGTCTACAGGCAAAGCCAATACTATCAAGGAGGGATGAGGTGTTGCTTAATGAGTTTCTTGCTCAAAATGCTTAGTGATATGCTCTAAAGCCCTCAACTACTTTCTCACATCCACATATGACCCAAACCAAAAGTCAAACTCGGCCCCACCGAAACTATCTATCCGGCGCCACTGAGTTCAGATGTCATAGCCACTGCCACAAACCCTAGTCTTTTCGGTCTCACCGATAGGGATCTCGGTCTCACCGAGATGGGATTGTAATCTCTCTGTTTCCCTTCATAACATTTCGATCCAACCGAGATGAGCGATCGGTCCCACCGAGATTGCAATGCAAACTCTCTGTTTCCTTTTCATAACGTTTTGGTCTCACCGAGATGAGCAAATTGGTCCCACCAAGTTTGCCTGACCAACTCTCTGGTTAGCTTATTACCAAAATCGGTCCCACCAAGTTTGTGTAATTAGTCTCACCGAGATTACATTATGCCCTAACCCTAACCATATCGGTCCCACCGAGTTGACATGTCGGTCCCACGGAAAATCCTAACGGTCACATTATTTGCTAAATCGGTCTGACCGAGTTTCACAATTCGGTCCCACCGAAATTGGTAAGTTGTGTGTAACGGTTAGACTTTGTGTGGAGGCTATATATACCTCTCCACCCACTCTTCATTCATGGAGAGAGCCATCAGAACATGCCTACACTTCCAACATACATTTTCTGCGAGAGAACCATCTACACTTGTGTTGAGGTCAAGATATTCCATTCCTACCATATGAATCTTGATCTCTAGCCTTCCCCAAGTTGCTTTCCACTCAAATCTTCTTTCCACCAAATCCAAATCCCGTGAGAGAGAGTTGAGTGTTGGGGAGACTATCATTTGAAGCACAAGAGCAAGGAGTTCATCATCAACACACCATTTGTTACTTCTTGGAGAGTGGTGTCTCCTATATTGGCTAGGTGTCACTTGGGAGCCTCCGACAAGATTGTGGAGTTGAACCAATGAGTTTGTAAGGGCAAGGAGACCGCCTACTTCGTGAAGATCTACCCTAGTGAGGCAAGTCCTTCGTGGGTGACGGCCATGGTGGGATAGACAAGGTTGCTTCTTTGTGGACCCTTCGTGGGTGGAGCCCTCCGTGGACTCGCGCAGCCGTTACCCTTCATGGGTTGAAGTATCCATCAACGTGGATGTATGATAGCACCACCTATCGGAACCACGACAAAAACATCCGTGTCTCCAAATGTTGGGGAACATAGTAATTTCAAAATTTTCCTATGCACACGCAAGATCATGGTGATGTATAGCAACAAGAGGGGAGAGTGTTGTCCACGTACCCTCGTAGACCGAAAGCAGAAGCGTTAGAACAACGCGGTTGATGTTGTCGTACGTCTTCATGATCCGACCGATCCAAGTACCGAACGTACGACACCTCCAAGTTCAGCACACGTTAAGCTCGATGACGATCCCCGAACTCCGATCCAGCAGGGTGTCGGGGAAGAATTCTGTCAGCACGATGGTGTGGTGATGGTGATGATGTTCTACCGATGCAGGGCTTCGCCTAAGCACCGCTACGATATGACCGAGGTGGAATATGGTGGAGGGGGGCACTACACACGGCTAAGGAACGATCACGAAGATCAACTTGTGTGTTATGGGCTGCCCCCTGCCCCTGTATATAAAGGAGGGAGGGGGAGGTGCGGCCGGCCCCTAGGGGTGCGCCTGGAGGAGTCCTACCCCCACCGGGAGTAGGACTCCCCCCTCTTGCCTTGATGGAGAAAGAAGGGGGAAGGGGAAAGAGGAAAGGTGGGCGACGCCCCCCCTCCTTGTCCTATTCGGACTAGGGGGGAGGGGGCGCGCGGCCTGCCCTGGTCGGCCCTCCTCTTCTCCCTTAGGGCCAATGTAGGCCCATTACCCCCCCCCCCCCCCGGGGGGGGGGGGGGGTTCCGGTAACCCCCTGGTACTCCGGTAAAATCCCAATTTCACCCGGAACGATTCCGATATCCAAATATAGGCTTCCAATATATCAATCTTTATATCTCGACCATTTCGAGACTCCTCGTCATGTCCGTGATCACATCCGGGACTCCGAACAACCTTCGGTACATCAAAAACTATAAAATCATAATATAACTCTCATCGTAACGTTAAGCGTGCGGACCCTACGGGTTCGAGAACTATGTAGACATGACCTAGAACAGTTTCCGGTCAATAACCAATAGCGGAACCTGGATGCTCATATTGGCTCCTACATATTCTACGAAGATCTTTATCGGTCAAACCGCATAACAACATACGTTGTTCCCTTTGTCATCGGTATGTTACTTGCCCGAGATTCGATCGTCGGTATCCAATACCTAGTTCAATCTCGTTACCGGCAAGTCTTTTTACTCGTTACGTAATGCATCATTCTGTAACTAACTGATTAGCTACATTGCTTGCAAGGCTTATAGTGATGTACATTACCGAGAGGGCCCAGAGATACCTCTCCGACAATCAGAGTAACAAAACCTAATCTCGAAATACACCAACTCAACATGAACCTTTGGAGACACCTGTAGAGCTCCTTTATAATCACCCAGTTACGTTGTGACGTTTGGTAGCACACAAAGTGTTCCTCTGGTAAACGGGAGTTGCATAATCTCATAGTTATAGGAACTTTGTATAAGTCACGAATAAAGCAATAACAACATACTAAATGATCAAGTGCTAAGCTAACGGAATGGGTCAAGTCAATCACATCATTCTCCTAATGATGTGATCTCATTTAATAAAATGACAACACATGTCTATGGTTAGGAAACATAACCATCTTTGATTAATGAGCTAGTCAAGTAGAGGCATACTAGTGACATTAAGTTTGTCTATGTATTCACACATGTATCATGTTTCCGGTTAATACAATTATAGCATGAATAATAAACATTTATCATGATATGAGGAAATAAATAATAACTTTATTATTGCCACTAGGGCATATTTCCTTCAGTCTCCCACTTGCACTAGAGTCAATAATCTAGATTACACAGTAATAATTCTAACCCCCATGGAGTCTTGGTGCTGATCATGTTTTGCGCGTGGAAGAGGCTTAGTCAACAGGTCTGCAACATTCAGATTCGTATGTATCTTGCAAATCTCTATGTCTCCCACCTGGACTTGGTCCTGGATGGAATTGAAGCGTCTTTTGATATGCTTGGTCCTCTTGTGAAATCTGGATTCCTTTGCCAAGGCAATTGCACCAGTATTATCACAGAAGATCTTCATTGGTCCCGATGTACTAGGTATGACACCTAGATCAGAAATGAACTCCTACATCCAGACTCCTTCATTCGCTGCTTCTGAAGCAGCTATGTACTCCGTTTCGCATGTAGATCCCGCCATGATGCTTTGTTTAGAACTGCACCAACTGACAGCTCCACCGTTCAATATAAACACGTATCCAGTTTGCGATTTAGAATCGTCCGGATCAGTGTCAAAGCTTGCATCGACGTAACCATTTACGACTAGCTCTTTGTCACCTCCATAAACGAGAAACATATCCTTAGTCCTTTTCAGGTATTTCAGGATATTCTTGACCGCTGTCCAGTGATCCACTCCTGGATTACTTTAGTACCTCCCTGCTAAACTTATTGCTAAGCATACATCAGGTCTGGTACACAGCATTGCATACATGATAGAGCCTATGGCTGAAGCATAGGGAACATCTTTCATTTTCTCTCTATCTTCTGTTGTGGTTGGGCATTGAGTCTGACTCAACTTCACACCTTGTAATACAGGCAAGAACCCTTTCTTTGCTTGATCCATTTTGAACTTTTTCAAAACTTTATCAAGGTATGTGCTTTGTGAAAGTCCAATTAAGCGTCTTGATCTATCTCTATAGATCTTGATGCCCAATATGTAAGCAGCTTCACCGAGGTCTTTCATTGAAAAACTTTTATTCAAGTATCCCTTTATGCTATCCAGAAATTCTATATCATTTCCAATTAACAATATGTCATCTACATATAATATCAGAAATGCTACAGAGCTCCTACCCACTTTCTTGTAAATACATGCTTCTCCAAAAGTCTGTATAAAACCATATGCTTTGATCACACTATCAAAGCGTTTATTCCAACTCTGAGATGCTTGCACCAGTCCATAGATGGATCACTGGAGCTTGCACACTTTGTTAGCACCTTTTGGATCGACAAAACCTTCTGGTTGCATCATATACAACTCTTCTTCCAGAAATCCATTCAGGAATGCAGTTTTGACATCCATTTGCCAAATTTCATAATCATAAAATGCGGTAATTGCTAACATGATTCGGACAGACTTAAGCATTGCTACGGGTGAGATAGTCTCATCGTAGTCAACTCCTTGAACTTGTCGAAAACCTTTCACAACAAGTCAAGCTTTGTAGACAGTTACATTACAATCAGCGTGAGTCCTCTTCTTGAAGATCCATTTATTTTTGATGGCTTGCCTATCTACGGGCAAGTCAACCAAATTCCATACTTTGTTCTCATACATGGATCCCATCTCAGATTTCATGGCCTCAAGCCATTTTGCGGAATCTGGGCTCATCATCGCTTCCTCATAGTTCGTAGGTTCGTCATGGTCAAGTAACATGACTTTCAGAATAGGATTACCGTACCACTCTGGTGCGGATTTTATTCTGGTAGACCTACGAGGTTCAGTAGTAACTTGATCTGAAGGTTCATGATCTATATCATTAGCTTCCTCACTTGTTGGTGTAGTTGTCACAGGAACCGGTTCTTGTGATGAACTACTTTCCAACAAGGGAGTAGGTACAGTTACCTCATCAAGTTCTACTTTCCTCCCACTCACTTCTTTTGAGAGAAACTCCTTCTCTAGAAAGGATCCGAATTTAGCAACAAAAATCTTGCCCTCAGATCTGTGATAGAAGGTGTACCCAATAGTCTCTTTTGGGTATCCTATGAAGACACATTTCTCCGATTTGGGTTCGAGCTTATCTGGTTGAAGTTTCTTCACATAAGCATCGCAGCCCCAAACTTTAAAAAATGACAACTTTGGTGTCTTGCCAAACCATAGTTCATAAGGCGTCGTCTCAACGGATTTTGATGGTGCCCTATTTAACGTGAATGCGGCCATCTCTAAAGCGTAACCCCAAAAAGATAGCGGTAAATCAGTAAGAGACGTCATAGATCGCACCATATCCAGTAAAGTACGATTACGACGTTCGGACACACCATTTCGTTGTGGTGTTCCGGGTGGCGTGAGTTGCGAAACTATTCCGCATTGTTTCAAATGTAAACCAAACTCGTAACTCAAATATTCTCCTCCATGATCAGATCATAGAAATTTTATTTTCTTGTTACGATGATTTTCCACTTCACTCTGAAATTCTTTGAACTTCTCAAATGTTTCAGACTTGTGTTTCATCAAGTAGATATACCCATATCTGGTCAAATCATCTGTGAAGGTGAGAAAATAACAATACCCGCCGCGAGCTTCAGTATTCATTGGACCACATACATCAGTATGTATGATTTCCAATAGATCAGTTGCTCGCTCCATAGTTCTGGAGAACGGCGTTTTAGTCATCTTGCCCATGAGGCATGGTTCGCAAGTACCAAGTGATTCATAATCAAGTGATTCCAGAAGTCCATCAGTATGGAGTTTCTTCACGCGCTTTACACCGATATGACCTAAACGGCAGTGCCACAAATAAGTTGCACTATCATTATCAACTCTGCATCTTTTGGTTTCAACATTATGATTATGTGTATCTCTACTACCGAGATTCAATAAAAATAGACCACTCTTCAAGGGTGCATGACCATAAAAGATATTACTCATATAAATAGAACAACGATTATTCTCTGATTTAAATGAATAACCGTCTCGCATCAAACAAGATCTAGATATAATGTTCATGCTTAACGCTGGCACCAAATAACAATTATTTAGGTCTAAAACTAATCCCGATGGTAGATGTAGAGGTAGCGTGCCGACCGCGATCACATCGACTTTGGAACCATTTCCCACGCGCATCATCAACTCGTCCTTAGCCAATCTTCGCTTAATCTATAGTCCCTGTTTCGAGTTGCAAATATTAGCAACAGAACCAGTATCAAATACCCAGGTGCTACTGCGAGCATTAGTAAGGTACTTGGGGCAGTTCCGCTTCTAGTGTCCAGTTTGCTTGCAGTAGAAGCACTCAGTCTCAGGCTTAGGTCCAGACTTGGGTTTCTTCTCTTGAGCAGCAACTTGTTTACTGTTCTTCTTGAAGTTCCCCTACTTCTTCCCTTTGCCCTTTTTCTTGAAACTGGTGGTCTTATTGACCATCAACACTTGATACTCCTTCTTGATTTCTACCTCCGCAGCTTTCAGCATTGCGAAGAGCTCGGGAATAGTCTTGTCCATCCCTTGCATATTATAGTTCATCACAAAGTTCTACTAACTTGGTGATGGTGACTAGAGAATTCTGTCAATCACTATCTTATCTGGAAGATTAACTCCCACTTGATTCAAGCGATTGTAGTACATAGACAATCTGAGCACATGCTCACTAGTTGAGCGATTCTCCTCCATCTTTTAGCCATAGAACTTGTTGGAGACTTCATATCTCTCAACTAGGGTATTTGCTTGAAATATTAACTTCAACTCCTGGAACATCTCATATGGTCCATGACGTTCAAAACATCTTTGAAGTCTCGATTCTAAGCCGTTAAGCATGGTGCACTAAACTATCAACTAGTCATCATATTGAGCTAGCCAAACGTTCATAACGTGTGCATGTGCTCCTGCAATAGGTCTGTCACCTAGCGGTGCATCAAGGACATAATTCTTCTGTGCAGCAATGAGGATAAACCTCAGATCACGGATCCAATCCACATCATTGCTACTAACATCTTTCAACACAGTTTTCTCTAGGAACATATCAAAATATACATATGAAAGCAACAACGCGAACTTTTGATCTACTGTAAGTGCATCTAGTGCCACCCCTAGTTGGTTTTGGAGTATTAACGACAAAGTTGGTTGAGGGACTAATGTGTTTGTGAGAATTGCAGGATAACACAGGTAGTGTCCCTCATTGATTCGGTTTACCTACCGGAGATGACCCCTAAAAATGTACGAAGACATTGAAGACTATGGTGGTATGTGAAGATATTCACATTGAAGACTATGACAAGAGAAGACATTGAGCGAAGACTATGGAGCGCGAAGACTGTGTTGTTTCGTTGTTTCCTTTTCTTCTTTGTTGAGTCATAGGAACCACCATACTGTTAAGTGGGGTCCAAGTGAACAAAGTCAGAGTGACTGAAGTGATGCTCAACCCAAATCCTATGTCTTCGAGCGAAGACAATGAGAGCAAATCTTATCGAGAGCTGGATGAGTCAGCTTTGCTTGTAGCCCAAGAAAAGTTGTCGTGTGTGTTTGAAATCTGACCATTGGAACACGTGTCAGTTCCTCAGTGACCCAGGGTCATTTCGGACATATCAGGTCGGGTTGCCTTGTGGCTATAAATAGCCCACCCCCTACACCATAAATTGGTGGCTGCTCAGTGTTAGTTTACGGCTTTTGTCGTTTTGAGAGCAACCCACCTCGAAGCCTTTGAGAGAGAAATCCTTGCGAGGACAAAGCCCAAACACCCAGAGCCAAAGAGTGTTAGGCATCACTGAAGTCTTTCTGTCTATGTGACCTGAAGACTTATTACACTTGAGGACTGTGTATCCTCCAGCCGGTTAGGCGTCGCGTTCTGAGCATCCAAGAGTCATTGTGGATCTCCGGTGAATGAAGTCTGTGAAGGTTCG
Source organism: Triticum aestivum (assembly GCF_018294505.1). Taxonomy (NCBI): domain Eukaryota; kingdom Viridiplantae; phylum Streptophyta; class Magnoliopsida; order Poales; family Poaceae; genus Triticum; species Triticum aestivum. The sequence goes on from NC_057813.1 coordinate 15,572,099, forward strand.
GAAGTCTACCTTGAAGACTTACCAGAGTGATTGGGCGAGGACTGTGTGTCCTTTGCTCAAGGGGAATAAGGTGAAGACGCGGTCTTCTGAGTTGAATCTCAGCCTCCCTAACCAGACGTACAATTGTCACAGCAACTGGAACTGGTCCAACAAATCCTGTGTCTTCAACAAGTGACTGGTTCTATCCCTTCCCTCCTTTACTTTGAGTTTGTCTTCGTGAAGTTATTGCTTATTTGTCTTATCTGTTTGACTTCATCGCTTGACTACTATCGTTGATTGGCTTCATACTATCTTCCATCCTGATCCTTACTACCTTGCTGCTATTAGTCTTTGTACGTTCACATTATTGCATACTTGACTATAGCTTTCTTGTTGTAGTTTATCTTCCGTTGCATATCAATTAGGTCATTTCTATTGTTTGTCTTCGAAACTTCCACGTTTTGAAGACTTTGATAAAAATCGCCTATTCACCCCCCCTCTAGTCGATAACAAGCACTTTCAATTGGTATCAGAGCAAGGTACTCCCTTGTTCTGTGTGATTCGGTTTAACCACCTGGAGTTTAGCTATGTCGACTGCAGGGATAATCAAAGTCTCCGCTGCTTGTCCCGTGTTTGATGGAACTGAATATCCCTACTGGAAGAATAAGATGCGCATGCATCTTGAAGCCATTGATGTCGACCTCTGGTATGTCGTCAAGAATGGCGTTCCCAAAACTTGTGAAGGTGTCACCCCTACTGATGTCAAGAAGTTCATTCAACTGGACTCCACTGCAAAGAACATCATCTGTGGTCATCTGACCAAAGGATAGTATGGCAGTGTGAGTGCTCTGGAAACGTCAAAGCTAGTCTGGGACTGGCTATACAAGGTCAACGAAGGCGTCTCTACACAGAGAGACCAGAGGATCAGTGTTCTTCGCAATCTCTTCAACCGCTTCAGGAGAAACGACAATGAAAATGTCCAGCTCATGTTTGATCGCCTCACCGACATCACAAATGAGCTCCAGGGTCTTGGCGCCACTGAGATCACCAAGCATGAAATCGTCAAGACAACTGAGATCACTTGACAGCTCCTTTGACACCCTTGCCCTCATGATACAAGAACGTCCTGACCCTCACAAACATAACATTATTGGCACTAAATGGATATATCGGAACAAGCAAGATGAGCATGGTCAAGTCGTCAGAAACAAAGCACGTCTTGTGGCTCAAGGATATACTCAAGTTGAAGGAATTGAGTTCGATGAAACATTTGCTCCTGTAGCAAGGCTTGAAGCGATTCGCATACTGCTAGCCTATGCTAATCACCACAACATCTTGCTATATCAAATGGATGTGAAGAGTGCTTTCCTCAATGGCAAGATTGAAGAAGAAGTGTATGTTGCTCAACCACCTAGCTTTGAAGATCCAAAACATCCTGATATGGTGTACAAACTAAACAAAGCACTGTATGGCCTCAAACAAGCTCCTCGTGCTTGGTATGATACAATCAAAGACTTCATGAAGAGCAAAGGCTTCAAACCAGGATCCCTCGATCCCACACTCTTCACGAAGACATATGATGGTGAACTGTTTGTGTGCCAAATATATGTGGATGACATTATCTTCGGCTCCACCAACCAAAAGTATAGTGATGAGTTTGGATACATGATGCAAGAGCAATATCAGATGTCCATGATGGGTGAGCTGAAGTTCTTCCTTGGTCTTCAAATTCGTCAGCAAAGAAATGGCATCTTCATATCTCAAGAAAAATATCTCAAAGACTGTCTGAAGAAGTTCGGAATGCAAGATTGCATAGGGTACACGACGCCAATGCCAGCCAAACATCATCTTGGTCCCGACGACAATTGTAAAGAGTTCGATCAAAAGGTATACCGCTCCATGATTGGTTCTTTACTTTACCTATGTGCATCTAGGCCAGATATTATGCTTAGTGTTTGCATGTGTGCTCGATTCCAAGCGGCACCAAAGGAATCACACCACTTAGCTGTGAAGTGAATTCTTAGATATTTGGCTTACACCCCAACACTCGGATTATGGTATCCAAAGGGCTCAAAATTTGATCTGGTTGGATTCTCTCATGCTGATTATGCTAGTGACAAGGTGGATCGCAAGTCTACATCAGGAACATGTCACTTTCTGGGACGATCACTTGTTTATTGGTCTTCTAAGAAGCAAAACTGTGTATCACTCTCAACTGCCGAATCTGAATACATTGCTGCTGGATCTTGTTGTGCTCAGCTTTTGTGGATGAAGCAAACTCTCAAGGACTATGGCATCAATCTGAAGCAAGTCCCTCTCTTCTGCGACAACGAAAGCACCATCAAGATTCCAACAATCCAGTCCAGCACTCGAAGACAAAGCACATTGAAATTCGTCATCATTTTCTCAGAGATCATGTCATGAAGAAAGATATTGACATCATTCACGTCAACACTGAAGAGCAACTGGCAGATATCTTCACAAAGCCCCTGGATGAGAAAAGGTGTTGCAAGTTACGGTGTGAGCTAAATATCTTGGAATCCTCAAATGTCATGTGATCAGGCACACATCCTAACACTTATGCATGTTGATGACTTAGATGTGCAACACACGAAGTAAAGTATATCTTCAATCAATGAAGAATTACATTCTGAGTGTGAATACATTAACATGGAATTTGACTTCGGAGCGCCACGATAATTGTGCGCCGTGTCTGGGTCTAATACTTCCTATACGGTGGGTAACGCCACCACCAAATTTCTTGGTTTGAAGTGTTTCACTCATGGCGTTATTGTTGAATATATTCGCATTTGATTTGTCTTCAACTTTCAACTTATCTTCATGATTTACTTCACTATGTTGAGTTGATTGCTTTCCCATATATATACATATATATATATATACTAGTATTCTGTCCTCTACAGAATTCACTTATAGCTATGTCTTCATTTGTGAATCTTTTGAACTAAGTGAATGTGATCGGACCCTAATCTCTCTAGGCTTTCTATCTCAAACTCTATCTGTCCAAATCATATGCATTCTATTGAAACTGTCAAATGTCTTATCTGCATCCTTGTCAGCAGAAGACACAGAGACAAACATCAAGTCCTTTTAAATGATTCATCTTTATTGTTGAAATCCGGAGAAGCCGGAACAACCATCCGACAAACTTGGCAAGCGTGGGAACGTGGGACAACTCTGAGTATGTTGCATGCTTGCCACATGTCCCACGGATGTGAACAGGCAGGGGCACCTGCGTAATTGCGCTATGCCACACACCTACTTATAAATACGTGTCCCCTGCAGTCAAGAAAACCTTCTTCCACCTCTCCACCTCATCAAAACCCTAGCGCCACCGCTAGCTCTCGATGACGCCGGCGACGAAGCGCTTAGCTGCCGCGACTTCTCCGACGCCGTCCTCACGCCGGCCGCGGGCATCGTCCTCTCCACTGCCGCCATAGGTGTCCTCCGTCGCCAAGTTAGGGCACGGTGGATTGAACTGCTCGGTCTCCAATTCATCCCATCTAGCAGTTCTTCGTGTGGTAAATATAACTCTATTTTTACCATCTTTTTGATCCGCAATGATTCATCCTATTTACCAAAAGTGGTTTTTCTCTACACAAAGTTAGATCTATTCTATCTGCATCTCATACTGCCTAGTATATTCACTTAAGCTTCATATCTAGTTAGATTCCTCACTTGTACTTATTCACGGATTCGTACAAATCTGGAACCAACTCTCAACATATAAGTGAATGTCTTCGCAACATGAGGTCAATGTCTTCAAACTGATTTATCTTCAAAATCTTCTGAGAATGCATATGACCTCTTCCCCTTCCCTCGCATCTCTAATGCTGTCACAGGTACATGTCCGTGGGAGAATCCCTTGGTTCTCATAGTATGCATTCGTTTGCAGAATTCTTACATCAACACATTAACTCTCCTGAAGCTAGTTCCTATTTGACGAGCAAGCGAAAGCCTTTGAAGCCTTTGAACATATTGAAACCATTCAGTTTGAAGTTCATGTCTGCAGAGAAATCAGTAAGGAAGGGTGGCAGACAGTGTCGAGGGGGAACATCAAAAGATTTGCCTGATGACATCGCAGAAATCTACAAAACAGATCCTGAAGAGGATTATAATCAGCGCAAGACCCGAATCCAATGGATTCGATGCTATTGGGCTGAACAATGGTTCAAGTACAAGTTCGTGACCCAGGAGTACGCTGAGAAGAATGCTATCAAGACTCCTTGGGGTGATATCCTCTATCGAGGCCTTCCCCCCAAGAACAAAGTTGAAGCCATTGCACAAGAATTCTATCCTTGTATGGTCCGTGGACCACAGCCAGAGAATGACGATCCATCATCATTGCTCTGGTGTCGTGACGATAATCTCTTCAAGCGCAACTTCCAGTATACAAAGGCATCGGCAAAGGAAAACAAGAAGTCGTGGGGATTAGACTTCAATCCTGGTCCCTCTGCTCCCCATGATGATGGCACACGTGAAGCGGAAGAAAATAGAATCGGCCCCTTTTCAAACCTTGATGGCCTCATCTCTTACATCTTGGTACAAGGTGCCAAAGTGGATCATTCTGATAATGATGCTGATTCTGATGAAGCCCCAGCTCCTCCTCCAAGGCCGCAGAAGCCAAAGAAAATTAAGGCTTCAACATCAGCTGCACCTCCAAAAGCTTCTCATGTGAAGCCACTGGCCACTGCACCTCCTGAAGACAGTGTGCAGTCTGAAGATCTTTCACGCATCTCCAAGAAGACGGAGAAGAAAAAGAAAATCATCAAGAGTACTGATCAGACATTGACTCCTGCTGCTATTCTGCGTGAAGAGCACATTGATCTGTCCAGCGATGACGATCTTGCAGATGATGCTCTTGAGCAAATGATCAAGAGCAAGGAAGAAGCAGAGATCTTCAATAATTTGCCTCTCTTTGACGTGGCAATCATCCATAACTTCATTGATGAATGGTTTGACACACCAAATCTCAGCTTTGATGACTTGCAACTTCCCATTGGCCTCAGCGTCTCCTTCAATGGTGCTATTGCTTCTGAGCTAGCTATTGCTCAGCGCATCGTCGAACTGAAGCACAAGATTGACTATGAAAATGCTCAGTTCAAGAAGCATATGGCCACGCTCAACGTGCAAGATGTCAAAAAATTCAAGATCATGCTGCACGAGCTCAAAGAAGCCTTTCACAAGAAGCATGAAGAAGCTCGAGGCTCTAGAGAGCGCATGAAAAATCTGGCTGACAAGTGTGTGCTTGACTACAATGAGGATGAGAAGCGCAAGGCTCTTGGTCGTCCTGGCATTGACCCCAGGATGGCTGCAAAGAAGAAGAAGCTACCAACTGTCCAACCTGCACCTTCAAGGCAAGATGAACCTCGCATTGTCTTCCCAAGCAGCATGACTGGCTCGAAGCCAAAAGTCACGTCAAACGCTTTAGAACAGAAGAAGACGAGGGCTGCAGAGGCTGAAGCCAGAAAAAGCAAAAACCTCAGAAGCCTCTGATGCTACTCCCTCCAAGAAGAAGCGCAAGACCAAGAAAAGTCGGGCTGCTCCCACAGAGCCCCTTGTTGTTGAACCCATCTCAGTGGTTCGTCCTACATCTGCAACCCAAGAACTACGAATGACTGTTCATGAGCCTGCTTCCACAGAGGCTCCTGAAGCTGAAGAGATTCCAGCAGGTGATCCCATCACTGCTGAAGACATTGGTCACCATGACAATGTTGAAGATGATGAAGTTCTTCCTCAAATTGAATACAATGTGGTATCATCGCCTGTTCTCACGAACAACGAAATCATCAGCATTGGTTGTCCTCTGACGCCAATTGCTCGGGATGCATCATGGGCTGATCGCCCGCAACAACAAGACTCCCCCAGTACTCCCCAACAACAACAAGCCACACCATCTGTGCAAGTTGAAGAGGATGAGGACCTGCCTACTCCATCTTCCAAGGCGTCGCCTGTCCTACAAAGGCTTCGCAAAGGACCACGACCTCAAGTCCCTCTTCCGAGCGTTCTAGAAGGAGAAGTGCACCATCAACCTGTTGCACGTCAAGTGTTTTCAGAAGCCACTCCTGCTGTGAATGTTTCCGTGTCTGAAGCACCAGCTGCTGAAGACAATCCGGCTGCATCAGCCGATGACGAAAATCTAGAAGAACGTGTCCATACTCCCCCCATTCCTGAAGAAGATGTTCATGAAGTGAACGTGTCTGTGCCTGACCCTCCAGCTCATCAAGTGGAGGTTGAAAACCTTGAGGCTGCCACCACCAACACCAATGAAGCTTATGACATAGTCATAGCTGAAGCTAATGTGGAGCCTGTCCCCAGCACCGTACCAGAAGTCAATGCTAAAAATGCTCCTGAAGCTTCTGTTGTGCAGCCCGAGGCCACTGTTGCTGCCACTGCTCCTGTTCCGCCACCAAGGCCCTATGCAATTGAGCAAGCATACAACCATGGCGAGCTAATCACAGTAAGATGGCCCATTCTGGTCCCTCCGCCTAATGTCTCTGGTCCTCAGTTTGAATATCACATTGAGCATAGGCCTCAGGTCCAGAAGCCAAAGCCAAGACTGCCAAGGTTTCCATGTACTGCCACATCTGTCGGGTCCTTCAATGCAAATGGCTTCAAAAGCCACAACACATTCTTTGACAGCTCAAAGAACCCCTACACAAGGCCAAGAATATCATCAGATCGTTTATGGAGTCATCAGCAACGAAGCTATTACTCGTGTGTTCTAAATGATCAAGGGCGCATTTTCCCTCATATGCGCCTCGACACTGAAGCCATTGCTGGACTGCCATGCTTAGAAGAAGCACTTGACTGCTTTCGTGATGCTGGTCTGCTCAGCTTTGTAACAGACAAAGAACATTGGAATGAAGAACTTTTACTTCAATTCTATGCTATGCTCCACATTCCCGGATATAACAGAGATACAAAGACATGGGTTCTCGAGTGGATGACAGGAAATGTTCATCATGAAGCCAAAGCTCTTGACATCATTGAGCTTACAGTCCTATCCACTCCCGGAGAGCTATATGAACCTGGTTGTCAAAACCACCGCAATGCACTGGAGATCATCTTCCATAAGCCTGAACCCAACATGAGCCAGATGTTGAGCATGATGAAGCCATTGCCTCATGACGCTGAATACCCAAAGGAGTTCTTTGTTGACGACCTTGAGTATCTGCCGCGCACCATATATCACATCATTAGGCGGACTCTATGGCCTATCAAAGGACATTCATCAGCTGCAAAACTTAAAGGAGCCATGAAGACATTGGTCTTTTACATCCTCAATGGCATCAGCTTCAGTGCACAAGATTTCTTCATCAGGCAACTGGCTGCATCTGGATCTGACCTTTTTGGCCTGAAATTCTATGCTCCATGGGTCATGCGCCTCATCAAGCAACACTCTGCTGTCAACTATCAACCCTCTGCTCGCAATCATGTGATCTTTCTACCAGAGGTTGATATGTCAGTTGAAGCCATATACCCTGAGCCTGCGAAGAAGCCTCTTTGTCTTCAAAATGCTGAACATCAAAGCTACACTCAGCCTATGGAAGGAGTCCAAGCTGTCACGCGTGTCTATCCGATGGCTGGAAATACTCGTCTGCCTCATCGTGCGCCAACTGAAGCTACTGAGAGCACAATTGCTCAAAGGCCAAAGAAGCGCTCTCGGGTCCTCAATGACCGAGAACTTCTTGTGGCTCTGCATCAGAAAAAAGATAAGCATCATTTCTGGCTCAAGCGTCAGATGCAAAGTCTCTTGGTGGATGTAAATCACATTCGCAATCTTGCCACCAAGAATGCATTTGTCACTCACGAAACTTGTCGGCGATCATGGAAGAGTTTGACCCTGCTCAGTGCTGAAGCAGATCTTCAAGACGATGGCTTCACTGAACGATTCAAGTTTGACTCCACTCCTCCATGGAATGCTGTCCTACGACGAACTCCGTCCCTTGAAGACTCTGACTATTCTTCCTCCGCGGCAACCGTGAATGCCAATGTGATCGATGATGAAGACGATGCTACTTCACCACCCCCTACTTCTGCACGCATCGACACTGCACCAAGTTCGACTGCACCGCCAAACGACAACGACAACCCTACTGCTTCAACTACTCCTCATGAGGACGAGTAGATGCTCTATGTCTTCAAACCTTTTTGGTCATTACTGACAAAAGGGGGAGAAGCGTATGAGTTTGATAATCTTCAAGCGGGTTCATATGGGCGGTTGCTTTACATTTTGCCTAGTGTTTACAACTCTTGCTATTGATACACTTCGTTCTTTGAGTTGTAACACTTAAACTCGATGGTCGTCTGCTACTTATTTGCTATTTCATGTGCGATGATAACTTCCGCACTTAGATCATTCTGCAGACGTCCATTTTCCATTATGCATGTCATTCTTTAAGTTATATCATTTCATGCATGATGAATTATCTTCATAAGTTGAAGAGGATCTCCACAAGTACAACCTGCCATGTGCATTTGCATTCCAAAAGCAAATCATTCATATGCACATCTTCAAGGGGAGCCCTTGCCACTTATGAAGACAATACCCTATCCTTTACAATTTCACATACTTCTTTCCCGTTGAAAACTTCAACCAGTTTGTCATCAATCACCAAAAGGGGGAGATTGTAAGTGCATCTAGTGCCACCCCTAGTTGGTTTTGGAGTATTGACGACAAAGTTGGTTGAGGGACTAATGCGTTTGTGAGAATTGCAGGATAACGCAGGTAGTGTCCCTCATTGATTCGGTTTACCTACCGGAGATGACCCCTAAAAATGTATGAAGACATTGAAGACTATGGTGGTATGTGAAGATATTCACATTGGAGACTATGATAAGAGAAAACATTGAGCAAAGACTATGGAGCGCGAAGACTGTGTTGTTTTGTTGTTTCCTTTTCTTCTTTGATGAGTCATAGGAACCACCGTACTGTTAAGTGGGGTCCAAGTGAACAAAGTCAGAGTGACTGAAGTGATGCTCAACCCAAATCCTATGTCTTCGAGCGAAGACAATGAGAGCAAATCTTATCCAGAGCTGGATGAGTCAGCTTTGCTTGTAGCCCAAGAAAAGTTGCCGTGTGTGTTTGAAATCCGACCGTTGGAACACGTGTCAGTTCCTTAGTGACCCAGGGTCATTTCGGACATATCAGGTCGGGTTGCCTTGTGGCTATAAATAGCCCTGTAAGTGCATCTAGTGCCACCCCTAGTTGGTTTTGGAGTATTGACGACAAAGTTGGTTGAGGGAGTAATGCGTTTGTGGGAGTTGCAGGATAATGCAGGTAGTGTCCCTCATTGATTCGGTTTACCTACCGGAGATGACCCCTAAAAATGTATGAAGACATTGAAGACAATGGTGGTATGAGAAGATATGCATATTGAAGACTATGACATGAGAAGAAATTGTGTGAAGACTATGGAGCGCGAAGACTGTGTGGTTTCGTTGCTTCCTTTTCTTCTTTGTTGAGTCATAGGAACCACCGTACTATTAAGTGGGGTCCAAGTGAACTAAGTCAGAGTGACTGAAGTGATGCTCAACTCAAATCCTATGTCTTCGAGCGAAGACAATGAGAGCAAACTTATCCAGAGCTGGATGAGTCAGCTTTGCTTGTAGCCCAAGTAAAGTTGCCGCGTGTGTTTGAAATCTGACCGTTGGAACACGTGTCAGTTCCTTAGTGACCCAGGGTCATTTTGGACAAATCAGGTCGGGTTGCCTAGTGGCTATAAATAGCCCACCCCCTACACCATAAATTGGTGGCTGCTCAGAGTTTGTACACGGCTTTTGTCGTTTGAGAGCAACCCACCTCGAAGCATTTGAGAGAGAGAAAAATCCTTGCGAGGACAAAGCCCAAACACCCAGAGCCAAAGAGTGTTAGGCATCACTGAAGTCTTTCTGTCTGTGTGACCTAAAGACTTATTACACTTGAGGACTGTGAATCCTCCAACCGGTTAGGCGTCGCGTTCTGAGGATCCAAGAGTCATTGTGGATTGCCGGTGAACGAAGTTTGTGAAGGTTCGGAAGTCTACCTTGAAGACTTACTAGAGTGATTGGGCGAGGACTGTGTGTTCTTAGCTCAAGGAGAATACGGTGAGGACTGTGTGTCCGGGACTGGGTGTCCTCGAGTTTAAATACTCAGCCGCTCCAACCAGACGTACAGTTGTCACAGCAACTGGAACTGGTCCAACAAATCCTATGTCTTCAACAAGCGACTGGTTCTATTCCTTTCCATCCTTTACTTAAGTTTGTCTTCGTGAAGTCATTGCCTATTTGTATATCTGTTTGACTTCATTGCTTGATTACTACTGTTGATTGGCTTCATACTATCTTCCATCCTGATCCTTACTACTTAGCTGCCATTAGTCCTGTTCTTTCACATCATTGCATACTTGACTATGGCTTGCTTATGGTAGTTTATCTTCCACTGCATATCAACTAGGTCATTTCTGTTGTTTGTCTTCGAAACTTCCAAGTTTTGAAGACTTTCATAAAAATCGCCTATTCACCCCCCCTCTAGTCGATACTAGCACTTTCAATTGGTATCAGAGCTTGGTACTCCCTTGTTCTGTGTGATTCGGTTTAACCACCTGGAGTTTCAGCTATGTCGACTGCAGGATTGAGGAACATATCTTGTCCCACCTTTGACGGTCATGAGTATCCCCGATGGAAGGCCATGATGAAGAAGCGACTCATGTCCATGGATAGCGAACTGTGGACCGTCACTGAGATTGGACTCACTAATCTATGCAAGATGGCAGAGGCTGATGACATTCGCAAGTACACTCTACTGAACCTTACAGCGAAGGATGTCATTTGCTCTCATTTGTCCCGAAATCAGTTCAGGAATGTTATGCACCTCAATCACGCAAAGCTAATCCGGGACCGGCTTTCTAAGGTATATGAAGGTCATCGCACTCGTCATGATCCGTGGTTTGAGGACTACAAGGAGTCTCTTAAGGAGATGACCTTTGCACCTGAATCATCATCATCCTCATCGTGACACATGGCAAGGGGTGATAAGGTAACTGAATTCTATCTCTCTGAATCTAGCAATGATGAATCAGGTGATGAATTTGGCCCCGGTTATGACAAGCTTGCTTCCCTTGCCACTAAACAACAAAGAATCTTGGAAAAGGTTCAAGACATGCTTAGTAAGAGCGATGATATGTTATGTGAAGAAATGGATCAGTCAAAAGCTTTGGCTGATAGTCTTCAGAGACTTCATGCTAAGTTTGACGCCCTTCAAGATCAACATAATGCTCTCTTGTCTGATCATGAGAAGCTTTCTTCTGAATGTCTTCAAAGAAAGCTAGACCTTGAAAAGATAAGAGTGGATTATGAAGATCTTCAGAAGGAGCGAGATTCATTACTCGCTCAACAGATCAGCGTTACATGGGATGGATTTGAACCACCATGTCTAAAATGCATTGAGCGTGATAACGCTACATCTGTTGTTGAATGTTCCACGGCTGCTACTGTTTCATTGTCTTCACCTACTGAAGTGGTTACTAACCCCTCTGCGGAGGATACCACTGCTATTGCTGATGAAAATGCTATGTTGAAGACATTGCTTGAAACAGGGATGTACAAAAGTTTGAAGGGACATCAGACTCTCTGCGACGTCCTCAAAAAGCAGATTCTGAACCGAAACCCTAGGAAAGAGGGTGTTGGGTTCGAAAGGAAAATGAATGTTGATGGATCATACTGGAAGCCTGAGCAGTACCCCAAAACCACATGGGTTGCTGCAAAGGAACCTTCATTAGATCCATCCACCTTATCTGGCTTTACCTGTGCTAATCCTATTGTCATTGATGAATCCTTTGATGCAAACTATAAGCTGTTCAAAAATCAGAATGGTGAAGTGTTTGCCAGGTACATTGGTACTAACTGCAGGAATGGACCACCTATGAAGAAGATCTGGGTACCCAAGCAGTACATTGAGAATCTTCCTGTGAATGTCGTCATGACACAACCAAGGAAGAAGACAAACCCCAGAGCTATAGCTTCATGTGGCCCAAAGGCTTCATACAGATACATGACTCACATGAGTCACCCTAACGCCAATGTTTTGCAGGGAAATCATGCTCAGACTTATAAATATGAGCGTGTATCTTCAAACCGCTATGTTCATAGAACTAAGAACTTTTCTGCTTATTCACATGAGTATCATTCATCTCCTGCAAGGCTATTTGCTAGGGCTTCAAAGCCGAAATTCTCAGATGCTGCACTTAGACTCATTGCTTCTAAGCCACCCCTGAAAATGTGGGTGGTGAAGAAGAATTAACTCTCTTTTGCAGAATGTGGTCTCCAGCCAGCAATCAACGGCGTCCGATATTATTGCTGGGGACCTAAAACATGAAGGGACGCATGATAAAATGACTTACAATGTATTCCACATATGAATCTCTTATCTGTCATACTGCGTGTTCTAATCTTGATCTAAGCTGTGATAATCCTAGTGTGCGTAAAATGCTTATGCTTCACAACATACATTGTGAAGCCTATCCTCCTAACTGCACTGTAGGACATGTCACCAAAAGCTTCAGAATGGATTATTGACAGGGGATGCACTAATCAAATGACTGGTGATCGAAGTCTTCTCATGGACTCAACCCTACGTCCATCCGACAAGAGTCAAATCACATTTGCTGACACTGGTAAAAGCAAAGTATTGGGTCTAGGTAGAGTTGCAATCTCTAGGGATCAACACATGGATAAAGTGATGCTTGTTGAATCCCTTGGGTTCAACTTAATGTCTGTCTCAATGCTTTGTGACTTAAACATGATTGTGCTATTTGGAAAATATCGTTGCCTTGTACTAATGGAATCTGACAAGTCTCTATTCTTTGAAGGGTGTCGAAAAGATGATCTATATGTGGTAGATTTCTCAGCAGGTCCACAGCTTGCCGTATGTCTTCTCACAAAAGCTTCAGACTGCTGGCTCTGGCATCGAAGGCTAGGGCATGCTGGCATGAGGAATTTGCACTCACTTGTCAAGAAGAAGCATGTCATTGGCATCGAAGATGTCAAGTTCAAGAAGGATCATCTGTGTGGTGCCTGTGAAGCTGGAAAGATGACAAGGGCAAAGCAACCCTCGAAGACAATCATGACAACATCTCAACCCTTCGAGCTGTTACACATGGACTTATTTAGACCTACTCACTACTCCACCCTCACAACAACTGCATGTCTCTATGGCTTCGTCATTGTTGATGACTACTCAAGATACACATGGGTTCATATAATTCTTTACAAGACTGAAGTGCAAGATGTCTTCAGGCGCTTCACAAATCGAACAATGAACAATTATGGCATGAAGATCAAGCACATCAGAAGTGACAATGGCACTGAATTCAAGAACACTGGACTTGATCTGTATCTGGATACAATGGAATCACTCTTGAATTCTCTGCTCCATACACACCTCAGCAAAATGGCATCGTTGAGCGCAAAAACAGAACCCTCATTGAGATGGCTCGAACAATGCTAGATGAGTACAAGACACCAAGAAAGTTCTGGCCTGAAGCTATTGATACAGCATGTCACATCATCAACCGTGTGTACATCCATAAGCTTCTGAACAAAACATCTTATGAGCTCCTTACTGGCAAGAAGCCAAACGTCAGTTACTTCAGAGTATTTGGAGCTAGATGCTGGATCAAGGATCCCCATCACAAGTCAAAATTTGCACCTAAGGCCCATGAAGGCTTCATGCTTGGCTATGGAAAGGATTCACACTCCTACAGAGTCTTCAACCTTTATCTCTACAAAATCGTTGAAACTGTGGATGTGAAATTTGATGAAACCAATGGTTCACAGAGAGAGAGATTCTGCCAAGTACACTAGATGAAGCTCCTTCAAACGAGTCTATCAAGCTGATGGGAACTGGTGAAATCATGCCCTCTGAAGCACAGCCTGAAGAGGAACTTATCATCTCTGCACCAAATCAACCTAAAGACAATGCTCAGACCGAAGACAATCCTCCCAATGATGACAATGATCAGCCAGAGCAAAATCTTCGTCCTGTTCATCCTCGTGTTGCAAATGAAGTTCAAATAGAGAAGATAATTGACAGCATCAATGCACCTGGTCCGCTCACTCAATCAAGAGCAACACATCTAGCAAACTTCTATGGGCACTTTTCATTTGTGTCAATATCAGAACCCAAGAAAATTGCTGAAGCTTTTATGGAACCTGAATGGATTCAAGCCATGCAAGAAGAACTTCAATAGTTCAAATTGAATAATGTCTGGGAACTCGTCAAGCGACCTGACCCTCGCAAGCAAAACATTATTGGAACAAAGTGGATATATCGAAACAAGCAAGATGAGCATGGTCAAGTCGTCAGAAACAAAGCATGTCTTGTGGCTCAAGGATATACTCAAGTTGAAGGAATTGACTTCGATGAAACATTTGCTCCTGTTGCTAGACTTGAAGCTATTCGCATACTGCTAGCCTACGCTAATCATCACAACATCTTGCTATATCAAATGGATGTAAAGAGTGCATTTCTCAATGTCAAGATTGAAGAAGAAGTATATGTCGCACAACCACCTGGCTTTGAAGATCCAAAACATCCTGATATGGTGTACAAGCTAAACAAAGCACTGTATGGCCTCAAACAAGCTCCTCGTGCCTGGTATGATACAATCAAAGACTTCCTGAAGAGCAAAGGCTTCAAACCTGGATCCCTCGATCCCACACTCTTCACGAAGACATATGATGGTGAACTGTTTGTGTGCCAAATATATGTGGATGACATAATCTTTGGCTGCACCAACCAGAAGTACAGTGATGAGTTTGGGTACATGATGCAAGAGCAATATCAAATGTCCATGATGGGTGAGCTGACGTTCTTCCTTGGTCTTCAAATTTGTCAGCAACGAAATGGCATCTTCATATCTCAAGAAAAATACCTCAAAGATTGTCTGAAGAAGTTTGGAATGGAAGACTTCAAAGGCTACACGACGCCAATGCCAGCCAAACACCATCTTAGTCCCGACGACAATGGTAAAGAGTTTGATCAAAAGGTATACCGCTCCATGATTGGTTCTTTGCTTTTATTTATGTGCATCTAGGCCCGATATTATGCTTAGTGTTTGCATGTGTGCTCGATTCCAAGCGGCACCAAAGGAATCGCATCACTTAGCTGTGAAGCGAATTCTTCGATATTTGGCTTACACCCCAACACTCGGATTATGGTATCCCAAGGGCTCAAAATTTGATTTGGTTGGATTCTCGGATGCTGATTATGCTGGTGACAAGGTGGATCGCAAGTCTACATTAGGCACATGTCATTTTCTTGGTCGATCACTTGTCTGTTGGTCTTCAAAGAAGCAGAACTATGTATCACTCTCAACTGCTGAATCTGAATACATTGCTGCTGGATCCTATTGTGCTTAGCTTCTATGGATGAAGCAAACTCTCAAGGATTATGGCTTCAACCTGAAACAAGTACCTCTCTTCTATGACAACGAAAGTGCCATCAAGATAGCCAACAATCCATTCCAACACTCGAAGACAAAGCACATTGAAATTCGTCATCACTTTCTCAGAGATCATGTCATGAAGAAAGATATCGATATCATTCACGTCAACACTGAAGAGCAACTGGCAGATATCTTCACAAAGCCCTTGGATGAGAAAAGGTTTTGCAAGTTACGGTGTGAGCTAAATATCTTGGAATCCTCTAATGTCCTGTGATCAGACACACATCCTAACACTTATGCATGTTGATGACTTAGATGTGCAACACACAAAGTAATGTATATCTTCAATCAATGAAGATTTACACTCTGAGTGTGAATACATTAACATGGAATTTGACTTTGGAGCGCCACGATAATTGTGCGCCGTGTCTGGGTCTAATACTTCCTATACAGTGGGTAACGCCACCACCAACTTTCTCTATTTGAAGTGTTTCACTCATGGCGTTATATTGCAATGACTTTGCATTTGGTTTGTCTTCAGTTTCAATTTATCTTCATGATCTTCTACACTATGATGATTTGATTGCTTTCTGATATATATATATACTAGTGTTCTGTCCGCTACAGCATTCACTTATAGCTATGTCTTCAAGATTGGATCTTTTCAACTAAGTGAATGTGATCGGACCCTAACCTCTCTATGCTTCCCATCTCAAACTCTATTTGTCCAAATCATATGCATTCTATTGAAACTATCGAATGTCTTCTTTGCATCCTAGTCAGCAGAAGGCAAATAGACAAACATTAAATCTGTTTTAAATGACTTATCTTTATTGTTGAAATCCGGAGAAGCCGGAACAACTCTCCGACATGCCTGATGGGCATGGGAACGTGGGACAACTCTAAGTATGTTGCATGCTTGCCACGTACCCCTCAGATGTGAACCGCCAGGGGCACCAGCGTAATTGCGCTGTGTCTCTCACCTACTTATAAATACTTGTCGCCTGCGTAAAGAAATCCTTCTTCCACCTCTCCACCTCCGTCAAAACCCTAGCGCCACCGCTAGCTCGCGACGATGCCAGCGACGAAGCGCTTAGCTGCCGCGACTTCTCCGACGCCGTCCTCACGCCGGCCGCGGACATCGTCCTCTCCGCCGTCGCCGTAGGTGTCCT